>NC_048912.1:4944454-5151023 GCF_011077185.1 Oxyura jamaicensis
TTGGCAGGTTTTTTTTGCCAGCATTTACTGCACTGACAACCAAAATATTGAATATTGCATCCGGCCCCGGGGCCGTGCCCCCAGTGGTGGGAAAAACCCCAGCCCCGCCCCCCCCCCCCCCCGCAGCTCTTATAGCTCTCCCCGGATAAGAGATGTCCCTGGGTCCCTCTCTGCCTTGCTGGGGTTTGGGCGTGCAGCCCCCAGTCTGACCACTGCACATCTATGCTTATAATGAACAGGTTTCCTAATTAATCCTCATTTCCAGCCGCAGCCAGGATGAGCTCCATGACGAGCACAATGCCATTTGCTGCAGATGAACTGTGCTTTGGTGGGAATTCAATTACACAATTTTTTCCTCGCTGAACATAATGCATTTTGACGATACAGTGGTTTCAGTGCTAATGAGATGCATTTTAACTGCTGTGAAGACTGTATTTCTCCCTGCACTTAGTACACAGGATCCACATTAATTACAGTTTCAGTGGAGAAAAAACCCCCAGAGTTACTACCTACGTTTTACTCCCGGTAATAGCAGTTTCCTCGCCTTGCCAGGAACGTTATGGATTCACTTTTAAGCTGCATTTTATACCAAGCAACTTGATCATGATAGCAGGGAGAAAACAATTCTGCTGTGCTTCGACAGCTCTCTCTCCATCATAAAGGGGTCATTTATGGCAGGGAGATGAATCAGATGCGTTCGAGTCGGAAGATGCTCGGAATAAAAGCATGTACAGAAGTTGTTTTAGGAGGCTGCTGTAAGGCACCGGGGGCTCCGTGCTGAGTTAAAGCAGAGGCTGATGGGCTCACCCGAGGGTGTCCATGCCCTGGGATGGGCCTCGTGACCAGCACAGCCCCGCAGCAAAGTCATGGTTTTTATCCCAGGGACAAAGCTCGTTTGCTCTTTGATTTATTTTTGAACATGGAGTTGCTCTAAGTGGGGGCTTGGGAGATTTCCAACCTTTTTCTCTCCAGCCCTTTCCCTTGTTCTGCTCTGGGCCAGGCTAAAGGAGGATCAGTTGCCAGCTGTGCGAGCACGTGCGCAGTGAGCAGGCGGCAGCCGAAAGCTCCGTGGAGATGTTTAATAAAAGATTGATCCAAAGCGCTGCAGCCTGACACGAGTCGCTCTGTGACCTTCGTTCAGCACCAAGGCCTCATCCATTAATAGATGTAAGTCATTTTGTAGCTTTCTATAATGCATGATGAAAAATGAAAACAATTCTGCTAATCATTTATGAATTTATTTAAGGGTTTATATATCAATATTTATACCCGGAAGAGCCCAAGCCAGAGCTCCACGGCTGGGCAGTGACTGGCACCAGGGCAGATGACAAGTGACCAGGGTGTTTGTCAGCTTGGCGAGGCAATTCTAATCCTGCTTTTGTGGCAGGAGACAGCTGAGCAGAGGAGGATGCTTTGGGATTAGATGTGAGGAGGAAATTCTTTACTCTGAGGGCCCAGGGCTGCCTGAAGAGCTGTGGGTGCCCCATCCCTGGGGGTGCCCAAGGCCAGGCTGGGGCAGCTGGGGCTGGGGGTGACACTGGGTGGGCTTTAAGGTCCCTTATCACCCAAACTGTTCTGTGATTCTGTGTTTGGGGGTGGGTAAATTGTGCTACCATGTACCAAGTCTTACTTCCTTATTTGTTTCCCTGAGGAACATCTCATCCTACTTTTTCCTTCATTCCTTTTTTTTTTTTTTTTTTTTTTTTTTTGGCATTAGTCGTTAAAACACAAGCTGGAGCCCACAGCCCTGTTGTGCACCCATGTTGCAGGCTCCCTGCCTGCTGACTGCAGCAAGGTTTTTTTAAAGAGAAACAGATTTTCCAGAGTCCTCAGCACCTCCAACGTGCTGGAAGCCTTTGGAGATGTGACACCAGACCTTGGAATTACGAGCCCCAGGGCCATGCTTCAGGCAGCGAAGCCTTGGTACTTGGAGGTGGAGACTGCACCTGAGGCAGGTATGTGGTGTCCTCTGCAGTGGTGATAGCTGGAAAGGTGACGATTTTGAGAGCCGTGAGACACAAGGCATCCCGGGGCCCTAGGAGCCCGAAACCTGGGGACAGGGACGAGCTCCGGGTGCTGGCCATGGCCCAGGCACAGCGCACTAGATGGAGCTGCAGGACTGCTGCTGCCTCCAGCCCAGATCCGGGAGGTGTCCAGACACCAGGAGGTGACACGGGTGACCTGCGTGGGGACAGCAGTGGCCACCCTGCTCATCCCAGCAAAGCCCCTGTGACACGTTAGCCTGACCTCATTTGATGCCTGCTCTCTTGTCTGGCTCCCGGCAAAATAAACTCTCCGAAACGGCCCTGAGCTGAGGACACCATTTGGCAGGTACCATAAGGCAGATACTTTTTCTCACTTTAGCAAAACTCATTGGAGGGTGTGAGGACATCTGACTCATCTGGGTCTATCTGGCCTCTGAGCTGTCTTTAAAAACAAACAAACCAACACAAAACAAAGAAACAGCTTGCTAATAGGGTCAGGTAGTTCAAATTCGTGTATTTCTGGCCTGGCAGGAATCTGTGAGGGTTTAATGGCAACCAACGGGAGGCACTGGACCAGTAATTAAGGAGATGGTGATGAAAACGCATCAGGTGAGTGGTTGTGGTGGAGCTTTTCATCTCTTCTGAAGTCCTTGGGTGCTCAGACAGGCATGTTCACTGGAAAGATATTTTTTTTCCTAAAGTCCATTTATAAGAGACTCAAAAAAAGAGATTGCTGCTTCTAGAATGGGGAAAATGACCCCCACAGCGAGGCTCTGGCTGGCTCTTCTTGCTTGTGTGTCGGAGCCCATGTGTCACCGTGCTGAGCTCACCCTGCGCTTGTGTGGCCTTCTGTTGCATCTCAGCCCAGACTCTGCTCCCAAGCAAGGCTCAGTGTCAGAAATTCCCAACTATCTTTTATTTTTTGGGGGGTGAAACTTTGATAGTTTTGTGGCTGTAGTAGTGGACTATGGAAATTTCTCATGAGATTGTCAGCTGAGGAACCCTTTCCTGGAGGCCATGTCCTGGCCAAGGAAGGAGGAAGAAGAAGATGCTCCTTGGAGTGGAGATGGCGCTGGCGATGCCCTCACTGTCTGGTCTCTTTTTGGGTGCTGGGGAGCAGAAGCCAGCAGGGTTTTTAGGCTGGACAAATGGCTGTGGCTGGGCTGTGAGTTTGGCTGAGGTCCTGTGGTGCAAATCCTGCCCCAGTGTGGGTGCAGAGCAGTGTCTCACCTGCAGACACTTCTGCTTTTGGTGACTGTTGAGCTTCTGCGGGGGAGTGAACCTGAAGATCTATGAGGTCAAGTCCATCCCTGTGTCCTAAGTCATCCCAGACTGCTCTATTCCCTTCCACCCTTTTCTCCCCTCAAATATAGGTATACTTCAGGGTCTTTGTTGCAAAGAAATGGGAGCCATCTGTTCAGCCTGCGTGAACTTCTATTTTAATTTTCATTTTCACATCCTCTGCAATAACCATGTCTTCTGGGAAGAGAGAATACCTTGCAAATGCCATATGTCCAGAGTTGTTCTCATTGTAGTTCCCCAAAAGGACTTGAAAATCTCATAAGCAACCTGGCTTACCCTGAGTATCAACCTGGTCTCATTCACCAAAGGGGGATGAATAGTTTGTATCTATTTCAGAGAGGCGGCTGTGGTTTTGATATTTCTGTGAGATGAATTGAGCTGTGACAAGCTTTGTGGTTCACCAGCTCCAGAGGTTTGGCCATAGAAATTTTTCCTCTTCTGCTACTCGAAAGCAGATGGCAATTTATTCAGTAGTCACGTTGGAATAATGTGTGTTTCTGTGCCTCTCTATGGATGGTCAATAGGGAGCAGTCCGTCTTCATGTAATTTTAGGTATCTTAGAGGATCCAAATGCAAAACCCTGCACTTGGGGATTTTGTGTAGATTTGTGGCCCTCTTTGGAGGAGCTGGGGTCATAAAGTAGTGACTGGAATTCAGGGGGACATAAATATCATATTTTCATCTGTGGCAGCTATAACCTTGCTTGAATATTGTTCATGTTATTTAGAGGGAATACAGAACCATTTGGCTTATTTCATCAACCTGGAAGTTGCAAGACAGGGTGGAGGAAGGAGCTCTGATAATGGTATAAACTGTGGAAAAGATCTGAAAAGGCAGCTGTATGTCCTCTGACAGAAAAAAAAAAAAATAATGTTATTTTCAGGCCTTTCTAGCAGGTTATTTATGGAGGAATGGGTACTCCAGCATTCTCTGGAGCAGGGTGGTGGGAAGAGCCATCTTTTTGCCTTCATCAGAAAGCATCACACAATGTTTTACTGACCTTTAGCTGGGATGAGCTGGAAGCCTGGCTGAAGCAGCAGGGAGTGATGGTGTCCAAAGACAGAAGGCTAACTGGGCTGCGTGGGACCTGTTAATGCTGGAGTGGAGATCTGGAGAGTCCTGGCTGTACTGCAAAGTGACAAAGTGCCTGGTCCTTGGAGGGACATTCTGGGGCTGCAGGCTCAGGCTTGTCCTGTAAGCATGGCCATATGACACATTACTGTCCAGTTCTGGGGCTGTCCTGTAAAAATGAAGGTCCCATTTCCCACTGTCCAAAGTAACCACGGAGATGGTAGGCACAAGGTAGGTCTAGAACAGGTGCCGTACTGATACACCTTCCTCCCCTTCAAGGTCAGCCTTTTTGGGCTTTTAGGGAGTCAAATAATAGTTATGAATAATTTATTTTACAAACTTTTCAACCGTCAACAAAGTGATTTGTGAACAAATGTTTTCATTACTTGGCTGCCTATAGAGATGAATGAATAATACCCATCAAATAAATTATTCATCTTTTTCTCTCCTTGCCATCATCAGACAAATTCTTTGTAATTTATATCTGTTCATTATTCATCTGGCTATCAGAAACAGACACATTAGAGGTGGGTTAAGGGCTGAATCTGTTTTATTGAAACCAATGACAAAGTTCTTGCTGATACTGGAGACTGTACCAACGCAGACCTCATCTCACGTAGCCCAGGTGCCCTCCAAGCAGCGATGCTCTGAGTGGCTCCATGCCACACTCTCCTGCCCTGATACCTCATCCCAAGCTCCTTAACTTCCTCTGATCGGTCTGAGGTTTTCTTGGGCTACTTCTTGCCAGAAAGCATGTGTTGGGGTGCCCCCCTGGATGGCTGGTGAGTTGTGTCCACTGGCTGGGTCGTGGCTGGAGCTAATGGACGTGTGCTCTTGGCAGGTGCAATTCCTCAAAGGCAACTGGTGCACTGGAGTCCAAGGACAATGGAAATGGTGGGGATTAGTGGTTATTATGTCAGCTTTTTCATCATCTTACGTAACCCAGAGGTCAGAAGCCAAGGTCCTCCCTTCCCAGCTCCCACCTTGCTGCCTCTTCCTGCTGCATTTGCCCGACAAACCCATGCCAGCTGGCTGGCCCAGGGGGCACCACAGCTTGGCAAGGGAGGTTTGCACTTGCTGAGGTGTCTTCCAAGGGCAGGATGCTGCTGGCTCAGGTGGCTTTTGAGTGGGCAATGAGCCCGTTTAAACTTTTAGCTCCTGGAGCTGGTGGGACTCCATGAGAAAGGGGCCACCAAAGCTGGGGCATCAGGCCTGCAGGGGTCAGGTGTGGCGAACTCTGCAGGGGAACTGTGCTTCACTTTTGGCTCCAACATCTTTTAAAACAGGCCTGGGATTAGCAGAAGAAAGACTTGTCTGACCGAAGGGTTGGTGTTTGATATGCTTGGGGCTTTACGGTTTCCTAGCAGTATCCTGTTCAAAATACACAAGCAGGGATGCAGGAAGGCTTTCCAGAGATAGGAGAGGAGGGAGGGGGAAAGGACTTCATTGGGCTTCCCTACAATGAGATGTGAAGAAAACTATCAAACAGAAGCTGTCTGAATGGACAGACACAGGACATACCTGCTGCTCCCGCTCAGAAGTGACCTTTCTCTTGTTCACCTGATTTACAAACGTTATGTTGTTCCATAGCCTGGTGACTGAACCGGTTTCAAGTTTCAAACTTCTGCTTTTTTTGCTTTATTCCAGTTCTGAAAAATATATCTGTGGTTATTTTCTCTTTAAACTGCTGGGAAAAGTGTTTTTCAATTGCTGTCCCATCACTCAAAAAAAATGACAAGACAAAATGTTCTTCAAACCCTTTTCCCTTCAAACCCTTTTACCTCTCAAAAAAAAAAAAGTTCAGGCAGATAGGCAAAAGTAGAAAGTTTCTCCTTTAAACAGTGAATAGCTGGGAAAATATGCAAAAAGCAGAGGTAAAAACATCGCTTTTTTGTAACCTTAGCTGGAGGGTGCTGCGCCAGGCACCCCTCGTAATAGCAGGCTGATCTACACAGCATGCTTGCAGACAGCCTGGGAACACAAGAAAAGCTTTGATTTTCATTCACGGCATCCAACGTGGCACTCAGCTGAGTGATCAAACAGCTATCGGTGTCGGGATTCAGCTGGAGAGAAGAAATGGAAACTGAAGAAACCCATACCAGAGTGTGTCCTCTGCAGGCAGGGGGAGGCGGGTGGCCGGGGGAACTCCTCACTTCGTGCTCGCCCACAGCCCACCCACCTCCAACAGAGACTCTGACTGGCACTTCACGAAGCTGTGTCTAATCTGGTCCCATGAGAACAGCCAAGGAAAATCTGCAGAGCCAAGGGGCAGCTCCCCAAAGCGCTGCTGCTGCCATCACACCCAGGGGATGCGCCACATGCTCTGCCCCAAGGAAGAAACGAGGCTGCAGGAGGGAGCAGCGCTGGAAGGATGGCCAGACCTTTGGCTGCTGCTGGCTTTGCCCCTGAGCTGTCCTGCTCAGCTGGACCTGGTCAGAGAGGACACACGGACCTGCTCCCTGGTGCTGAGCAGATGAGCCCACAGCTCTCATTCCGGCCGGGTGCCCCCACGGTGGTTGTGTCACGGGCAGGGTGCACACTCAGTGCATGCACACTCAGCTGCTGAAATCTGTGCGTGAGCTGAAGAAAGCAAATATGGCAGTGAGCAGGGGACCTTCATGCCTAAACAACATCTTGGAGTTTGATTTGTGGAATCATTTTAATTTTTCCTTTTTCCACCTCCCTGCCAGCTCTCTGGTCCAGGGGACACATCCATCTTTATGAGCCCTTTTGAGCTCAGAAATGTATTTCAGCAGGAATCGTTTGTCTTGTGCACCTGCGTGGGGTGGGAAGGGAAAACAGAGGGGCTGTGCTCTGAGGGGGAGTGCCGGAGGGGGTGTTTTCCCCTTGCTTTATGTTTGCCTTTTACTTGGCACCTGGGGCACCTGCTGCTCTCCTGGGTGTTCGGAGGTCCTCATTGTCCTGGTTTCTGTTAGGACAGTTATTTTTCCTCCTAGTAGCTGGTAGGGTGCTATGTTTTGGATTAGGATGAGAAAAGTGCTGATAACATGCTGATGTTTTAATTGCTGCAGAGCACTGCTTACACTAAGCCAAGGACTTTTCAGCTTCTCGCTCTGTCCTGCCAGCGGGCAGGCTGGGGGTGCAGCAAGAGCTGGGAGGGGACAGACCCAGGACACTCATCCAATCCAAGAGCTGATTCTTGAAGGGACAGTGCTGTAGAGGCTGTGAGTTTTTGCTCAAAATGAAGCCTATTTCAGTCTCCTTTTCAACAATCAATGGGTTCTGGGAGCAATCATGGGGAACAAGGGTATCCCAAGCCTCAAATGGGGAGCTCACCTATTTCAGGATTCCTCAGGCTGGCATTTCTGATGTGCTTGGGGAAATTTTTTTTTTTTTTTTTCCTCTTGCTTCTCCTCCCTCTAGTAATAGCAAGGAAAGATCCTTGTGACCAACTTTTCCACTTGCTGCTCTATGTAGAGGTCACAAATGTGGAGCAAGGGGCATGAGCCTGACACGTACTCAGGAGGGGGCATCCCAGCAGCAGGAGCTAGGGCAGACCTGGGGGAGTGGCTGGGCACAGTGGCCAGCCCCAGGGCTTGCTTGCACAGGGGCTGAGCCCGCTCCCATGCAGGAGCGTGGTGACAGCTTTGCCGTGGATTTTATCTTCCTGTGGGTACCTGGGCATCAGTCTGGAGAAAAACAGATGGCTAAGTGCAAGGTGCAAATGCACACGTTTTGGGAAAGGTGGGGCAACTTAAACAGCTTGGCTGTATTAAACTGCACTGGGAGCCATCCCACGTGGTGCAGCATGTTTCAGTGCTGGAGCCGTGATCTCCTGCTGATGGGTGGTAATTAGCAGCTCCTGGGAAGAGTGGAGGGCACTTCTTCCTGAACGAGCTCAGATGTGATCCGTACATGCCCATCTGTTCAAACCCTTAATTAATGTGTTGCATCTGAGTACTTGAAAAACCTTAGAAGTTATCCAAAAGTGGCTCATGGTCCTGTTTGGATGGGACTACAGAGCTTAGGCACTGTTAGATATGTTTTAAAAGATTCAGTGAGCGAAGTATTTCCAGATTTATCTGGACAATACCGAATGTGACAAGCTAAGACTTGGTTTTCATGGCTTCATTATTGCATTTGTGCCTTTTCTCTTATCATTCCCTGTTGTTTTTCCTTCCCCCATGTTCTACCTTCAGCTGTGCATCTTCTAGAGATGAAGAGGGAACAAATGCTCTTTTTCTGAGCTTTAATAGAAGTAACCTGATCTGGCCGAGCATGTGGCTCCACAGCCATTTGTATCAATTCACCGGAAGGGTCAGTTAATGGGGGAGAAAAATGACAAAATGAGAGCAGGGGCTGCACCAGCCTCCGAAGAGTCTGTTTGTGCTGACCTTGCTTTGCACCTACCCATTTCTCACCTTGCTTTGCACCTTCCCATTTGTGCTCCTGCTGGGCACCGCGTGCCAGGGCTGCAGGAAGGCTGACGGCCTCTCCCAGGCTCCCAGAGAAGACTCGGCTGCAAAGAAGGAGAGAAAACCAGCAGCGACCTGCTTGGAGGCACAGGGCGAGAAGCGAGCAGAAGGCTGCCTGCAGGACGGTGGCAGAGCACAGGGCACGGCGGGGTACAGGCAGCGGGGTGCTGGGGGGGGGACCTGCTCCCTGCAGCCCTGCTCCTCCCTGGGGCTGGCCCCGCACCCAGGAGCTGAGGGTGGTGATGGCTCTGGTGCTAGCGGGGAGCTGTGCACGTAGCTCTTGGAGGACATCCCCTCACTCCACATGGAAGATCATAATCCATCAGAGCTACGGTGATCCCACCAGCCCAATTTAAACAATCCCTTCTAAGGCCCCCTTTGCTGCTGACCCTCTCCTAGGGCTGAACCTCTCTGTTTTCAGGGGCTGTTTCTTCTGGTTTTGTTTTTCCGTGGATGTTCCAGCAGTGAAAGGCCACCCTCTTGGGTGTGAAGGGAAGTGCTTGAAAGTCAGAAACACTGATGCCGCGTGTGTGTGTGTATTTGTTAAAGCATTTTCTCTAATCGTTCTCTTCCTTTGCTGCTGCTGCAGTCCCCTCTGCCCCTCTGTAATCACCTAAAAAGCTGCTCCCAACAACCCTGAAGAGCAAACAAGAATTAATCGAGCTGTGCCACGACTCCTTATTTGCAGATGGAGCCTGGTGCTCCCTCCCCGCCCTGATCGTCGTGAGTGTCACAGGAAGGAGTGGTGGACTCGGCTCCCCACTGTCAGCCCTCTGAAGTTGATGCATCTCATCAGAACTGATTTTTTTGGATGTTTGGCCAAGGCAACGGGGAGAAGCAGCCACCCACAGAGGGCAGCTGATGTTAATTTGGAGATTATAATCTAAAGACAGCTGGGTGGCTCCTGGGGGATGCCTCCATAGCCTCTAGAAGCCCAGGGTGACTGGGTGAGGTTGGACACCAAGTGGAAATTGGCATCATCCAGTTTTATGTCTCTTTTGCATTTTGTCTCACTGGGTTTCTAAATCTGAGAAAAAAATCTGTCTTCAGATTTCTGTATCTGAGATGGTAGTGAATGCTTGTCGCTCAAAAATGCATATATTTCAACATAAAACCTTCCAAGAGGAGTCCGGGTAACTAGCTTGGCCAGGGACGCCTGAGTGTTGATACCTGAATTTGGACAAAAGTTTCTTCCCTAGTGTTAACTCAGCCTCCACCGGGCAGCTGCAGGCAAGCTACATCCACCTATCTAACGCAGACAACTTCTCTGCTCTTTCCAGCCCCCCAAACATGGTGTGAGATGCCATTTTAAAATGTTTTTCTCTGTAAAACAACATATTGCACTGCTCTCCATTCACTTTCAATTTTATTTAACTTTCTTCACTGAAATGGGCTCAATGATCTCAGGAAATAATTGGTGAGCTTGTTAGACTAATGGGATTTTTATTTCCAGGGCTATAGATCAAACAAGTATGCCTGAAAATTCATTATACATGCAGTGTGCACTAAATAATTATTCCTGCCCATGAAAGTGCTGGAGGAGAGACTATGACAAGGTATAGCTTTAAAAAAGCTGCTTGATTTATCATTTATAAAGCAAAGTTCATATCGGATGTGCTAGTTAAATATTCAGCAAATAATCAGTCACTTGAATAGCCCAGGTGCAGGAGGAAAGCCCACCAAGGATGGTGCCCTCTCTTATTTGACCTTATTTTCAATCTGGGCCTGAACAAAGCTCCTCTCCCTGGGCTCACTTTCTTGCAATCATCCTTGCATTTATTCCTACTGCCCCCACACACCTTTTTCTGGGTGAATTTTGCCTTCAGTGTATTTGGAAATTGCAACTTGTTTTCACAGCTTTATCTGCAAACTGAGATGTCCTGAGGATATTTCTTGTGTCTGTCAGATGGAGTTCTCCACTCTGCTACTCTTCTATCAGGTATTCGGGATGTGCCATTTGTAGAGGTGGTTAAAGAGACTTGAGATTCATTAATGCTTTCCATAGAAATACTCTTTTTTTTTTTTTTTTTTTTTTTAAAAAAAAGGTACCATTTTGTGGAAAAAATGATAGATGTCTGGAATATGACAGGAGAGTGAGAAATAAATGAAGAAAGGTGAAGGAAAATCAAAAAGGATCAAAACTCAGAGCTGTTAAATCCTTCACATGACAATGCTTGATAAATATTGGAAAAACCTGAAAACAAATCTCCAGCGTAATTTACGAATAGGAAGGGGAAAAAAAGTAGTTCTGTTTTTTCAGGCACTGAGCTCAATCTGAAGTAGCATCCTTTAAGTGGCTGTGTTTTTTTCCCCAGCCTGTTCTGTTCACCTGGTATTTGCCCTCTGGGTCCTCATTCACGTGGCTGGCTGGGCTGACCCTGAGCAGGCAGGAGGAGGACCAGGAGCAGGCCCTCATCGGAGGCTGCTCCAGATACCCTGTTATTTTGGCAAGTGCCATTCCTGACCCTGCAGTGTGCTGAGGTTGCACAGAGCACAAGGTAAGGACTTGAATTTAGGTTTTCCAAGCCTAGGGTCTGAGTTAAACACTAATCAGATATGAAAATCCTTGTTCTTGAGAGCTGTGCTCTTGCCAGCGGCCACCTGGACACAGCCCGTGTCCAGCTTGGATGCTCTGCTTGAAGCAGGAGGAGTTGTAGCTGGTTCTGCTGGTTCTGCCCATGGTGAAGTGACCCTTCATTGCACTCTGGTGGGACATCTGGCTGAATCCTGATGGAGGCAAAGTCAGCACGAACGTCACGACCTAGGATGAATCCTCTTGGTGATTAATCCTGTGTTCGGGGATGAACTGCAGTTCATCAATCTTGTTAACCATGGGTGTGCTGAGCGAGGGGAAGGCAGTGGGCTTGATGGATGGCTCATCATGCTACGGAGTAAGTGGATAACTAATAGGTAAGCAGCACAGTTTTGGCTGGAGTGTGGCTGCTGGGATGGGGGGAGTGGCTGCATCCATCTGCTCAGGAACGCTGCCGGTACCTTGTGACATAGGCCTTTGGGCACACGCTGCTACCAAATGGTTGCAACTGCTTGTGAATAGCTTGCTGGGCAGATCACCGTAGGCAGTTCGTCAGAAGACCACAGCAGTACCTCTTAGAAATTCACCCTCTAGAGCACAGTGTTTGACAAGATGCACATGGTTACTCTGCATACGCATGAGAAACAAGCAATCAAGCGTGCTAACAACCAGCATCATTAATTACCAGGCATTTCCCTCAGTTGCTTCTGACCTCTGGTCACAGCTGCTGAAACTGTTCTTGTGCAACAATTGCATTCAGAGGCTCAGAACATTCCCATCCTTTCATTTGGTGTGTAAAAGGGGGATGACAATATGCAGCCCCACAGGGAAATTCTAAAGCTTGACTAATTATCTGCAAGTGACCATGAAATTCCCAGCTGCAACACACTCTGCAAGTGTGAGGTGCTGCTTACAATGCTTTAAGACTGGTGTTGGTTTCATCCATGGTTCTTCATGATGGAATCTGCTCTCCCTCTGAAGGTCCAAAGTGAAAAGCCTCTAGATGATGAATTTCAGAACTGCAAGGCAAAAACGAAACCCTGAGCTGGAGCCCCTGATAAAGTTGTCCAGGAGGAACGTTCCCTCTCCTGCTTCCATTTATTGGGCAAGTATTACAATGGAATATGCTCATAGAATTAAATATATATTTGAACTTGTCTTTTCGTGTACTTACGGGTGACAAATTAATTTAAATATTATTTATTCTGTGATTTTCAGTAATTCATTGGAGTATGTGCATACCAGTAATTAGAAGGTGCAAAGTAAGAAACAGAGCTCATATAAATTATTCCATAGCATTCATTATTTATTTGGCCATTTATAGCTGTGCAAAATTTACTGAGAAAATATGTACATTAATTAATACATACATTACAATTTCATTAGTCTTACTGCATTTTTTTTCAACAACAAAAGATACTTAGGATTTGGTGTGTGAACATCTAGGAAGGTTTGGCTCATGTCTTTTAAATAATTGAAATCTAACAAAGAGTTCTCTGACTGGCATCCAGGAGGAGCTGCTTGTGGGCAGCCTTCTGCTGGCCTACATAAGCAATGGGAAAGATGTTTTATCAAAAGCTGCTGGGTTTCCTGAGACAATCTGAGAGACCACTTTTTTGGCTGTGTTGTACAACTACTGGTGTTTGATTTAGTGTTGAACAAGAGAGAATCCAACATTTCAGGCCCTTTGCTTTAACTTCCTATAGCAGAAGGGTCAGTAGGGGAGCATGGGTGCAGTTGGCAGGGTGGTGTCACTGCACATCCTTGGCCAACGCATGCCCGGTGGCTGAGGCCCAGGTCAAGGCCATGGAGAAGACAGACAGAGGGGTCCTGGGGGCATTGTTGGCCCCTGCTCCCAGCCCCACAGACTTCTCTCAAGGCTTCTGTGAAGTCATTCCACTTTCAGTAGAGTGAGTCTGAAAAAGTCGTGTACATCAACACCGATGCACAACTCAAACGATGGGGAATTTTTTGTGCCAAGTGGATTAAAAAAATAAAAACAAAATGCAAATTATTTTGTAGTTTGGAAGAGGAACGTTTTTAATCAACACCATAAAACTGGTGTCTGCTCACCTTTCTTACACCATTAATGTGTCCACGGGATGATGCACCAGGAGATTTCCACATGAGCAAACTCCACTCAGTGTAAAAAGGCTGCAGATCCACCCTGCAATTTAGTGGTTCAGCTCACGCATAAAAGCTGTTATCTGGGGGTTTAATTATTAAACAAAAGTGGAACTTCAGCTTTTGGAGAAAGGAGCTTCCTCCCTTTGCAGATTCTAGCTGAGGGCTTCCTCACTTGGCAATACTGAAGAGGATTTTGCTATGTCCACTTAAGACAACAGCCTCTGAGACGTGTGCCCCGTGGGAGCCTCACAGACAGCAGCATATTCAGAGAACATTGTATCTTGGACAGAGACAATAAACTATTAATGGAGAATAATTCATCTCACGAACCCTAAGTGTGTGTTTTGGATTGTGAATTGCTAACAGAACTTGTGATGAAAGCTTGCTGTTAACTCTCATAATTCCTGCTAGTCCAGAAGCCTGGCAAGTTCCTGGTCAGAGAGGTAATTTGGGTGGACATTGCCAACCTGCTCTGTATTGTTGGCTCATTTCTCATGGTTCTCCCTGTTCTGCATGCCCACACGAACAGCCTGCTAAGGGACACACCAGCACTGGATATCCTGTCTCCAGCGTACCTTAATCATGTTTGATTATGTGCCCTTCCTGCTCCTGCTAATGAACTTTGAGTGCCTGGCTGTGGGGTAGAAGTAAGGACTTGCTCCTCTTCATGGCCGTGACGGTGCTGTTTGCCTCTGCAGGGGCTCTGGCTTGCTGTGGTGTGCAATGGGGAGCCGTGATGCTGTGTGTGAAGACTCATCCAGGTTGGTCACTGATGAAGAAAACCTTGTGAGAACGAAGACTCTAAAAGCTCACTCCATCTTTTCAAGCAAACCTGCTCCCACACCAGTATGCTGGCGTGCTTTCACGGTTCTTGAATTAACACCCGCAAATCACTTCAAGGTGTTCAGGGTCTGCCAAGCATGCGCGCAGTGGGTGGAGCCCATGAGGGGAGACTGAAGGTCTGGGGAGAAACTGATGGTCTGCTTCCAGGTGGGCCTGCAGCGTGGAGGTCTTTGGAGGGCAGCTGGGCGAGAGCCACGGGGCTCTGGGACACCAGCACTGCCCCTGGCGGGACCCTCTGCATCCACCTGCCTACACCCCGCAGGGGGGCACAGGCCAGAACCCTCGTAGCCTTACCCAAATACCCATCTGTGGGGGTTTTAGGAGCTTATAACCTAACAAAACCAAAGCAGTGCTGAAATTTGTGTGTGCGTGTTTTCTTTGCAGTTCAGCTGCCAAGATGCAAACAACAACAACAACAAAAAACTGGTTTGCATCAACAAAAACTATGTTTCTTCTCGCCACAGTGAAACACTGACCAATTTCCCATTTGACTCAACCATCTGTTCTGCAAACATCTGACAGTACATGGAGCCAAAGGTGAGAGTCAGAAGGCTGCCAGGCAGGAGCCCTCCTCTTCCTCTTCCCCCTCACTGCCCAGGTTGTTCAGAGGTTAGGGCACTTCGGGGGAAACCCGAGCTTACTTCTGCCTCCTTTCCTTGCCCAGATGGTGGAAGTGGGCACCCTTCTCCCGTGGCAGGCTGTTATTTATAAATACTTCATGGGTGCAGCTATTCCAGGGTGTCTCATTTTGGAGTCCATGTCTCAGCTACTGAGTTAGAAAACAGATTCCCTCCTTATCTTCTGCATTAATGACATTGCAGACATGCCTTCCAGAGGAGCCTGGTGCTTCTCATGGCAGGTGGTGGAGGGGCTGGAAGTCCTCTCAAGGAAATGGGGAGGAATGGGGGGGACACATGACAGAGTCTGTTTTGCCAGTGTCTTTAGTGCAAAACTTTAGCCAACATTATTCTGTGTTTTCTGGAGTTCATGTCCAGATCTGAGGCTGTTTTTCAGAAATGTGGATTTAGTTCTTTGTAGAGGAGCATTTATTTTTCACAGAAGAGGGACTCCCCAGAGTATCGTGCTTGAGACAGAGCTTAAAAAATACGGTGCCTTGTCTTTTGAAAATGTTCTGAGGAGCTGCTGCATGGTTTCTGATGAGGGCCACAATTATGCTCTGGAGGTTGTCATGGGGAAGGATGCTGCTCAGTCTTTCTCTTTTCTTTTTACTGGAGTTGGCGTGAAAATGGATTATTCTAAGCCATCTCCCTGTCTTGCTGTCCTGTTTGTCAGGTTCCTGCAGTCACATTCCCCACTTTTTTCATTTTCAGTTTTCATAAACTGCGCTCCTTTTCCTTGGGTTCTGGTGATTAATTGTGATGTCAAGTGGAAATATTCCAAAATAAATCTATCCTCCTGGCCCTCTGCAAAGTCCACTGCGAGAGCTCTGTGCAGCCTTACCAGTTTGGAGGGAGGTGGGGAAGCACAAGATTTATGTCAGAGCAGCTTTCACGTGGCGCCCTGTAATGCTGCAGTTGTTTGGGTAAGGGCTGTGTTTGCCATAAGGAGCAAATAATTTTCATTCAACGCAGGAAACTAAAGGAAAACAGGAGGAAGTCCTGCTTGTCAGGGGCTCCATGGATGCGCAGAGACCAGCGGGAGCTCCGAAGACTGAGCAGAGGTGGGATCGGAGCCAGAATTGCTCACGGTAATTCTTCTCAGTGACTTCCCCACACTCATGTTCTCCACTTTCCAAATATTTTCCATGCTTTTGTAATGCAACACTATTTTTTTTTTTTTTTCCGCGGAAATTTGCTTTTCCAGTGCTGAAGTTGCCTCTCTGCCTGCATCCCAGCTCACCGTGTCTGATCCCAGAGGGGCAAGAAACCCGGCTGTGGGCAAGAGCAAACTGCAGCCACCTCCATCACTACCGGCTCGGTGTGGGAGGGAGGTTTGGCAGGGTGGGCTGTGGCAATACTGAAGCACAGATAATGCCCTGGTAGCATTCTGGGACTTTCAAGCGATTTTGGTTTTATCCCAGCAGAGTGAAAGATGAAAATGAACTCTAAGGACCACTTCTTCCTGCAGGGAGATACAGACGGGCAGATCCTTCTGCTGAGAAGCCCTTCAGCCCCGCTCCTGAGCTGCTGTGCCACTGAGCGGGCCAGGTTTTTGGCTCTCCAAGTAAAAGAAAGGAAATAAATTAAGACAAAACAACAAAGAGGGATGAAGAGGGAGAGTCTAGATTTGAACCGATATGAAACCCAGGAGTTGGCGTGCAGCCCAGTAAATATTGGAATGACATTACCTGAGCTTAAAAAAAAATCAACAAATTGTTAAGCTTAATTTGTATCTGTAGTGGAACTGGGGAGCAGACACCATGGAAATATCGTTATTTCTTTTAATCATTTTCTTTCATAACAGAATCAGAAGGAAACAGCTCTGGAGAGACTCTTGTTACATTTTCTCTCCCTCCATCTTTTCTTTCTGATTCCCTCCACTGTTCCCACCTCTGTCAAGACTGTGACAAACTTAATTACCAGCAAACAGTAGGAAATCTAGATGACATATCACTCTTTTTTTTTTTTTTTTTTTTTTTGACTTCATAAAAGCTTTCTAGTCTTTAATCTAAAGTGAGTAAGGACAGGGGCCAGATGGTGCTGGTCTTCGAGAATGGCAGCATCTGAATCCTTGAGATCTTCAGTGTCAGAAAGCCAAAGGCGTGGATAATTAAAATTTCCTGGGGCTGTGTGTTTCAGGGCTGGGGTTTCAGAAAACGTGGTTGTGGTCCTGGGCAAACTGCTCCAGGTGTCCCTGCTGAGCAGGGCACTTGGACCAGATGTTCTCCAGAACTGCCTCCCATCCTCAACCACTTTGCAATTGCAGGAGGGCCGGATCTGCAGAACATCCCCACTCCTGTCTGAGGGGTTGTCACTCTTTTGGTGAAAGAGGACTAATTGCACTAATTGCAGGAGCACTCACAGAAGCCACCGCAGAGCTCTGGGCTCTTGCCCCACACTCCTGGCACCGGGGTCAGGCACGCGAGTGGCTCTGGCCTCAGCCATGCTGATGCTGGCTGGCCATAAAACACGAGCTGGGAGATGTGCTCTCAGTGAAAAGGGTTTTTGCCCCCAGGTGGTGCTTCTGGAGGTGTAGCACAACTCCAGGCCGTGTTCAGTGGCTGGGTTTTGAATGATTAAAAAGAATTAAAAGAAATCCACCATAAAATACTTTGAAAGAGCAATATAGGAAAGCTGCCTTTGAAAACCTCAAAGGTAAAAACCTCACTTTAAAATGCTCAAAGGCATTTTTTTTTTTTTTTTTTGCTTCAAAATTGGGTCCAACTCAAAAGAGAAATGAGTGAAAGGGAAATGAAAAATGGAAAAGGGTTAATAAGGGACATAAAATGCCAAATGACCTGAAACGCAGACATTTTTCTGCAGTCCCTAGGAACCAAAACTTTATTGTCTTCCTCTCAATGAATCCCAGGGGAGTGGGGATGAGTGGGGATTCGGTGCCCTGCTGAGGTCCAGTGATCACAGACTGGCACGGATTTGTGCTCCGGTGAATCACAGCTTAGCGGGGTCCATCCAACCCCGTTTGCAGCACAGCGGGGTGCCCTTGCTCTCCCTTCCCGTGCTAAGGAAAACAATCATCCGTGCGCAGAGGGCTGCCACTCAGCAGCTTTGGCAGGGGCTCTGGCAGACTTGGGCAGAGGCCCAGGTTCTCCTGGTGGCCCCTCTGCTGTGCTGCTGTGAGCATCCCTCCTGAGCCAGGAGGGAGAGGGATCTGCCAAAAGGCTGCTGCTCTTTTTATTTATTTTATTATTTATTTTATTTTTATTTTATTTTATTTTATTTATTTTTATTTTTTAATTTTATTTATTTATTTATTTATTTTCTGGGGGGATTAAACACAAAACAATTTACTTTCCAGCCTTGAGGCAGCTTTCTCTTTTCCTCCCCTCTTCTCTAAACTACTAATGAAGCGGAGCAGCTCAGATAGAGCCATTTCTCTCTGCTGTAAACCAGACCGCAGAGAAATCACTAAACATCTCATTTACCCGTCAGTCAAACAAGAAGCTGAGCATGGTGCTAACTGCTGTCAGGATGCCCGTGCCTTTCCCAGAGGCACAGATGATTCTGAGCAGCTCTCCAGATCTGGGGTCCTGCTGCATGGGGCTCCAAGCTGGAGGCCCTTGGAGGAGACAGCTGGGGGGAGGCAGGGATGGGGTAATAAGCTGAGTGACCCCTGAGGGACATCTGGGGAAGGAGGCAGGGGGGGACAGGGAAGTTTGCTGCAGCCTTGGAAGACCCAAGGACAGGAGCATTGCCATGAGTAGAGCAGCTCTGATTTGGCTGGGGTCCTTCCTTGGAGAAAAGGGCAGGAGGGAGACCGTGGTTCCCAATGCTCTGGGCTGCAGGAGGTGAGGGAGGGCTTGGTGGCTGCTGAACTTCACTGTCACTGTGAGCAACCACACCAACCCAGTGAGATGTGAACTTCGGTACTTTGCACAGGTCATCTTTACCCGCTCGTCTCTCACCAAGTGGCAGCGCAGAAGCTGAAAGCGTAAATGACTTGTAATGATTGCAAAGTTTATTTCTTAAGAGTGAAATCAGTTGGTGGTGTCTGGCTGCAGAGGAGTCACTTGCAGGCGGACAAGTGGTCATCTTCAATGGGAGGTGGCAGGATACAACCCAAAGCTGGCAGGGCTGCTAACATGCAGGCAGGCTTTACACCAAGCAGGGTGGGAACCTCGGTCACTGGCCATGCACGTGTCTCTGGGCTGAGTTATGGTGACGAGGAGAGATGTTCTGCAGCAAAAAGCATCATGTGAAAGGCATGGCCATGACTGGAGACCCAGCCAACTGCAGGAGCAGGCATGACGTACCAGAGCCATGCAGGGAGGCAGACTAGGTGACCCCCAGGGTCCCTTCCCACCTGGATTTTACAATGTCATTCTTTACTTAGCACCCGTTTCACCTGCTCATTGCTCTCTGCTGGCACCAGCTTTGTGCTCAGAAGGGACCATGGGTGCCTTCGGCCACTGGAGGGGATGCAGGGACCTCAGCCCTACCAGGGGGAGGTGGAAGGGAGAAAGACCATTTGTGTGAATGTCTCTATTGCCTTTCTTTCAAAGGGAATTTCTGGAAACACCTCCAGGGAAAAGGTATGTACTTCTGTGCGTTTGTTAAATTTTACTATTTTGAATGGAAGTTTTTACTCCAGCCAAAGGGTAGAACAGCAGCACTGGGAGTCCAAATGCTGTGGGTGTTTGAAGAGTCCATGAGCACTGGGGTGAAGGTGCTGGGGTCGCTGTGCTTCTGCTTTTCAGAGTCCATGCCAATCCTCCAGGCTCAGGTGAGCCAGCTGCAGCCTGGGCTGTGGGGAGCTGTGCTCCTGCTTCTGCAGAAGCAGGGAACCCCCCCTCTGCTCTGCCCTCCTGCCACCCCGCGGACTTATTCCAGCCACCCTCTGTCCTGCCAGGCTGTGTTTTGAACCACCATTATTTTGCACATCTTCGTCAAAAAAAAAAAAAAACAAAAAACAAAAACAACAACTGGAATTTTCTTTCTTTTGCCAATGAAGACAAAGCTAATGTTGCTCTCAGATTAGCACCAGTGAATTAGGAGTGCGATGTGTTTGTGTTTCCAGGTTACTTAAGGTAAAGGCAGCAGCAGTGACCAGCTGGGAGCCAAGGGTGGTGTTGGCTGTGGGGATCTTGCATTTGGGGGTGGCGGGGTGGGTTGGTGAATGTGTGTGTCCCAGGAAGCCAGCACGTGCTCTCCTCCCCGCAACGTGACACAGCATGGAGTGTAATGAGGTTTTCCTGCATTGCACGGTCATTTCGGGGGGCTGCTTCCACAGCAGCCACAAAGAGAGGGAGCGTGGTGAGCCCTGCCGGGGGGAGACACGTCCTTGCTTGCTGCTGCTGGTGGTGATAAAGCTCCTGTGGGATGAGCTGCACAGCTTGGGGATGGACTGGAGATGATAACCAGGGCTCCAAAGGTCTTTAATCACGAGAGTGCCAAGCAGCGGAGGGGTCCCTGCAGGTCTCAGCAGGTCTCGGAGCTGCTCGCAGCTCCTGTTATCTCACCTGCCGTGCGGGGACAGGAGCCACCGGCAGCCGCAGCACTCGGTGGCATTTGTGGCTAAGTGGCTTGTTTTCCTGCCTGCAGAGCAGCTTCAGATTAATGATGTTTTCTGCAAAACGTACACCATTTCCCCCCCATTTTGAACGCTCTCCTTGCCAGGAGAGCAATCTCATAAATGAAGCGATCCATGTCCATGCTGGGTGGTTGTGCTAGCTCCAAGTCAACGCACGGCTGTGTCCCTGCCATTATTTTAACAATACAGCCCAGGCAGCCCACTGCCATTCAGGGCATGCCGAGATCTGCCACACAGACACCTCCTTCCCCCATCCTCCCTCTGATGGAGATGGACAGCGGCGGTGGGGCCGAGCTGTGCAGCTCTCTGCAGGTGCCTGCAGGCACTCAGCTGAGACACCCTGCGTGTGCAGGGGCTTTGCAGACATGCACCAGGCACTGCAGGATGCATACAACCCCCAAACTCTGAACAACTGCACTCCCTCCTGCAATATTTTCCCCAAACCCACTATCTCCAGAGCAGCAGCCTTGCAGAGCAGCTCCTGCCTTTGTGACTTAGGGGCCAGCTTCTTTCTCCTCCAGCAAATCTGTTTTCTGCCAGTGTTTGATTTCTGGGCACTTCTGCAGCTCAGAGCACGGCTAGGGCCTCGTGCCAGCTGTGTTTCAGTAAATCATTACACGTAGTAGGATGAGGCAAAGAGCTAGGACAAGAAAACCATGGACAATTTTGGCTTTGGGCTGTTGATCTCAGAACCCTCTCAAAGCATTAAAAGTCTGTTTGGCTGAAATCTTGGACTCCTGTAAGATGAAGAGGCAGCCCAAGGGTGAACACTTAGCAGGATTTAGCAAGTGTTTCACTGCCCATGGGTTTGGGCACCTGAACAATTGGAGAAATAAATGGCAGAGATGTGTGGCATGTCTGGGGCACGTGCCACACTTCCAGACTTCTTAAAAAAAAACACAGAACAAAACAAAAAAACAACCACATTTTGTTACTTATAATTAATTAAATGAGGCAGTAGATGTGTAAAAAAGAAGAAAAATCGATTTTATAAAATCCTTTTTTTTTTTTTTTTTTTTTTTTGATCTCACCAGGCTCCACGCTGGCTGGCTGTGAATTTATCCTGCTCCCTCTCTCTGTCCGGTCCTGCCTGTTCATGGCACAGCCTTAGGCCAAACCTGGCCGTCAGCAGCCCAGGGGACTGCCTTTCCTGCTCCTTTAACCTTTAAACAAGGTCTGTGTGTCAGGGAGCAGTCTCACATCGCAGGCAGGAGCTGGGTGGGTACTTCGGGAACCCTTTTTTCCTTGAGATGTGGGACATTGATTTGCAGAACGAGCCAAAGGCATGTTTGCCTTTCAGTTGTGTTTTCTGCAGAGTCAGGCATTATTTTTTTGTTCACTGAGGCTGATGGCAAACTTTCCTTGTATTCTGAGACATTTTGAAAACGAGGCTGAAAAGAGTCCAGCTTCGTGATCCGGGGCATCATTGTTTGTGCGATATTGCAGCTGACAGAAAACTTTTATCCTGTGCTTCTGGGTCTCGCTGGTGGAGACTGGACCTCTCTTCATGCTTCGTTTTCTCACTGTCAGTGTTTTCTTCTACCACCTGCCTTGTTCTCTGTTCGCCTTGAGCTGAGGCAAATTGCTCTGAAAGCCGAAGCCACGTCTGTTGTTGATCTCTCCTCTACACTAAGCAGGTTTGAAGCTCTCCTGGTAGCTGATGCTCCTTGCTGATGTGTACTGGATCTCAGAACAGCCTGTAACTTCCCCGAGCAGGCACTGTTTTTTTTTGGGGGGAAGAAGACACCCCACCTTTCCCCATTTATTAACAGGGAAAAGCTGGAGGCTGTCCATCCTCTGGGGTGCTCAGAGGTGGCCTGGGAGGAGAGGAGATGCTCTCAGCACTGCCAGCAGCAACTGCAGGAGGTGGAGCAGCACCTGGCCCTGAAAGGGGACATCAGAAAGGGCAGGGGGAAATCGTCATGCACGACCCTGACCTCAGGAAAGGTCAGGCTGGGCTCACCAAGGTGTTTGCAAGTGGCATCTTTCGGTAGGTATCCCTGTCTTGTATGCACCTGCAATTTTCTCCTTTGTTCTGCCCCCAAGAGCTGAGTTATAAGGCTCTTAAAGCATGCTCATAAATGAAAGAGTAAGAAATGGACCTAGGCTGGGCCTGATCAATAGCAAGCATTACCTGGTAGCAGTGGTTCTTGGAAACATAGAAAGACCTCACGATGTTCCTGCTCTTTGGGGAACAGTTACTCTGTGGATAGTTTGGTTTTCTTGCACAGAAAACATATTGCTTTTAAAAGGTCATATTGCTGCTCCACTTTACTGTGGGCCCCCAGGGGTTTCCCCCTTCCTACAGCCCAGGTTTGAATCATTTAAAACGAGCAGCTCTTGAGCCAGGGAGGCCCTGGGGAGATGGTGGTGAGGGCTGGCTTTGCTAATCCCTTCCAAGGGAAAGTGCAGTATTTTGAGGGGAAAATAATAAAAAAAAAGAATTAAAAAAATGAAGGAAGGAAAAGAAAAGAGTTGCACAGCTTTCCTGGCTGTCATTAGTGTAATGAGGAAATGAGGACAGACGTTTTGCTTTACTGCTCTGTAGGCAGCACATGTGAGCTGTCCTGAACTCACCTCCTTCCTGGGCTGTCACCCTCACTGTCAGCTCACCACAAGCCTCCCGAGCCCATGGGTGGGATGGGGTGGGATGGGGTGGGATGGGTTGGGGTGGGATGGGGTGCAGTCCCAAGCCCACAGCCTCAGCTAGGCTTGGAGCAATAAAGGCCCTGCCATTCAGTGGCAACTCTGGATTTTGCTGATTTTATTTACCATATTTCATGGCTTTATGTTTGCTGCCCACCCTTTGCTGGACTGCAGGTATTTGCTGCAGTTTCTCTTCTCACTTTGGGTTGTGTGTATGGCCGTAGCACTCACCCAGACTTCAACATTATAGATACCAGCCTCGTGAATGAGGTATTATAGCAGAATCAGCTTACGAGAGCCCTGTGTGAATCCTTGGTTGCTCTCTCCACACCCAGCATAGCTGAAGCCCATCCTGGCTGTGCAGTGGCATCAAGAAGAGCTACAACAAAAACAAAGTGGGACGCATGAAAAAGGACATAAGAAATTGAAGAAAAAAGCAGAGCATGAGAAACATAAACAGCAGCAGCTGAGCACAATTCATTCCAGCCTTCCTCAGTAGCTGAATATGCTTTTCTAAACTGCCAGTTAATTTTTCACATCGCCATTCAGTTACTACGTTACTGTGCTTGGATTTTCACCCTGGTGTATAGCAACAACTTCATTCTGAATTCCTGTGGAAATACAGAGATGATCCATCTCCACCCAGACCTCAGCTCACCGTACATCACCTCCCACTGACAGCCAGAACCTGGTGGAAGTTGCTTGTTCTCCTGGAGGAGATCTGCTTTCTGAAGCAAGTGTTAATTGATGTTCCCTTGCTGGCTTGACTGGATCCACAGCTTGCTGCTGTGCTGCTCTGGCAGTCACTAGTGTTTGTCACATACACAATTTTTCCATTAAGAGGAAGCCACCAGGCTGTCCCACAGGCAGCACAGGAGGTGATCGTCCCCTCTTTGGGGTCACAGCTCTCACCCTTGGCAGGAGCAGATGCTGTATTCCCAGGCTGATTTAGTGGGGAGGGCTGAACTCAGGGCACCACTCCTCTGTAAGCTGTGCACAGCTACGTCAGTTCAACTGTAAGAGGAAGAGGGGCTGAAGAATGAGGTTTTTGCACTTTCTCAGGCAGCTGGGGCCTTCTTGTCCAAAATCTTAGGCAGTACAGTGTTCAGCATCAGCTATTCCAGAAGACAGCAAAAAAAAAAAAATCCACAGTTGTGGGTCCTCAGAGTGATCTTTCTGCTCTCAGCCCTAACCTTAAGGATAAGCTCCCTTCTCTAATTCCATTTTGCTAATTACACCAGGTTCCACCAGCAGTTATACAGCGCACTAAGGCCATTTCTCAGTGTGATATTCCTGGCCTCAGGCCTCCTCGTGGCACCAGGTTCCACATTTAATCACTGTAAAGAAAAACAACATTTCTTTCTGCTTTTGGACTCTGTCACTCCCAAGCAGCACTGGAACCCCCTCACTCCCCCACTGGGAAGTGGAGGAGAGCAGTTCCCAAGACACCTCCTTTGTGCTCATCACTTGTGCTTTTACAAACCTTGTTCCTCTACTTGGCTTTGATGACTTTAAACAAACAATGGGCTATCCAGTGCCTTTGCTTCAAATTTTTCAGAGGATATTTGATACGATATTTGATGTTCTTGTCTTCCTTTTGACCTCTTGTCCCGGGGATACCCCAGAAATGCCATGGTGAGGTGACCCTCACCCTGTTATTATTGTTGACTCCCTGCTGCCTGCAATAACACACTGCCTGCTGAGAAACACGCTCATTGAGAGAAAATTAACTGAGGCGTCCGAAATATCACTGGGCTTGCCCCTGTCTCTGGATGGGAAGATGAGGAGGTGTTTTCTTGGAGACACCTGCAGACTTGGTGCTGTCCTGCACACCTGGGGGAGCTGGCTGGGTCCCTGTGGGGTGCCCCCAGGGACGACCCCAGCGGCAGAGGCACAGCATCCCCCTCTTCCCACCCAGGAGCTTCGCTGGAGAGCGTTGGTCCTTGGCCACGATGAGCAGAGCCACCTGCACTGGTGTTCATCTCCCCTTCCACGGGGTCACGGCAGCCAATTCAGAAGCCTATTAGATTTAATAGGAGCTGCTTTGCCTCTCTCAGTGTGCACTATTTGTTTCTGTCTCATTAGGCTGGCAAACTAGCACGAAGTCTATGATTTCTTACACTTGCCTTCTGTGACAACGGTACTTAGGAAAAGTACATCAACTGGAAATTAAAGAAATCTAGTTAGAGAACTTGTAGGAAGGAACCAACAGGAAATATCACATAAAGCAGAGAATAAAGATGACAGAAATGAAATTGTCTGACAAACATTGGAATCCATATTAAAAGTGGAGAAAAGAAGTACAAAAGCCTAAAAAATAAAACAGTGTAAAAAGCAATGCTTGACTTCAAAAATGAAAAATATCAGGAACATGACAAATGATTTCAGATCTGATCCTATCAGAAAGAAAGAGATATGATTTCAAAGGAAAGAAAGAAGCAGTTAGACACTTTTACAAAAGGATGTACAATAAAAGATTTGAAAATTGTATCCTCCAAGCTACTTTGAAGAATGGCAAAAGAAAGGGATACATATTAATATACACTAACCCTGCAATACAAAATGTTCTGTCAGTGGAAAAAAAAAGTATTTTGACAGGTGTATCAAGATTTACCAGCAAACTCAGTGACCCCATCAAAAAAAGAAAAAAAAAAAGAAAGAAAGAAAGCTGTAAAGAATCATTTTAAAATAGCTATAACAACAGACTAGGAAGATCCTGGATGCAAACAGCTCAAAATTATCTCTGTGGTTGGAAAAAGATCAAACCTTATTTCTGTGCTATTTTTACAGGAGGCAAAGTAGGACAGTCATATCGTGCTGCTCCAGATAATAATGCAAACAAAGGCTACTTGAGAGCACACAGTCGAATACAACACCGGCAAGCCATGAGCTGTGAACCGAGCCACAGCATGTCTCCCTGATTCGTAGGGATTTCTGGAAAAGTCTGCCCCAAGAAATAGCAATCCCATGGAAGCAAGGAGAGATGCTCCTGGCTGTGTCCCACTGTGGCCATCCCTGGAGCTGTGAGCCGCCAGGACTGCACAGGACTGGGCCTTTGACCACACAGAGAGCTCAGAAAGGAGATTTACAGCAGGAGGAGGAAAGGCACCTTCTCCTCCCAGAGGCAGAGCTGAGCCAGAGGTTCCCAAGGTCCGTGGTGTAGGGATGGCCACCAAGCCTCGGCAGTGGGACGTTGGCTCCTGGGGCTGCTGGAAAATGCAGTGCTGTTAATAGCTGGGGCAGCACTTTAAGGGCAGGCGGCCTCATGGTGTAGACAAACACATTTCTCCCATAACATCTTTGCAGTTAACTTTCCCAAGCAAAATTAAAAATAAAAAAGCTGATGGCAGATGAGGAAAACAATATGTGGATGTTACGGTCAAGTTACCTTTAATTGCATCAGTGTCATACCATAATATGTGTGCCTTTATGAGCGATCCTGATTGCCAGGCCTCATGTAGCCATGTAAGCCTGGATGTTTATTTCCAAAACTATTTGCCCCTCGGGCCCCCAGTTCTGAAATTCAAATGCAGAATAACTGGGACAGTCCATAGACTGCCATTTGCATACCGGTGATATGCCTAAAATGTTTTTGAAATTCAGTGAATAACACCCTGTGCCGCAGTTAAAGCTGGAAGCCAAATGAGATGGCTGTAATCCACTCTAACCTTGACGTCATTAAACTGCAAATTGAAACACAGTGAAATTAATCTACCAACTGCACTTAAATGGTGGCAATGCTTTGCAAATATGCTGTGAGAGTCTAAAGCCTCAGCATTTGCGTTAGGGTGCTATAACTGACTGTGGACAATCTCCTTTCAGAAATCATCTATGGTTTATAATACCCGCCCTGCAGTCTCCTGCCAAGAAGTATGACACAGATTGTCTCCTCTGAAATGAAGTCTCCAGACCTCAAGGACTGGATATTGCATCATCATTCTCTTGTGAAAGCCTCAAGATACGCTATGTGGAAAAAAAAGACATATGTTTGGGATCAGTCGGTGGGACAGCAGGAAGACAATCTGAAGAAAGACACTAAAGGTCAGAGGCTTTCCAAAGAGGGGGATATATGGGATGGCTGATAACACCAAATTGTCCCAACTAGTCATTTTTATTAATCTCAGCCTGCAGTTACTGGGAGGCTTGTCTTTCAGAAAGAAAGCTCGTGCTCTCCATGGCCTATGATGGATTGATGTGAAGGATGGGCTGCTCCCCACCATCCTCTGAGCCGTGTGTGAAGCAAACAGGGACCCCACAGAGATTTATCACAACTGAAGCATGGGAAATAAGCAAAATAAGACCCAAAGCTTAGACAAAGCAGGAGAGAGAAAACAACTCACATGGAAGATGAAGATCCGAAAAAGATCACTACATTTGTGTTTCTCATTTACCTCTATGGCCATGCTTGGAGTTCAGGTACAGCTTTAACAATTAAGAGATTAAATATCCAGACACAACAGATTAGATTTAGTCAGTCACATGTTTTCTGGTGTCTGACCTTTTGTTTCTCATTTTAATTGCATTTTCTAGTTCTGCAGACAAACTGAAAAGGTTGTGAGTGGAGGCTGTTGCTCTGCTACCCATGGGGTCCATGGCAGGTCTTGAGGGGGAGCAGCTACAGGGTGGTGCTGGGTTCTTCAGGCAGTTTAAAGGAAAAGGAAGGGACATGCAGGCTTGGAATTAATTTTTCAAAATTGCATCAGTTAACATATAGGAAAAAAATTGTAAATGCTATGGATAAATTAAACTCAGATGGGTTATAGATTATTTCACATTGCAGTGTAACTATCTCCTTGGGTTTTCATATTGTTCCTGTGCAACTGAATCCATTGGCTAAATTTCAATCAGATCTTACAGAGCAGGGAAGAGGTTTCAAAGGTAATTACATTCTTACAAAATGTGAAAAAAATAGGCAACTCAATAATAAAAAGGTAGGGTAAGTAGCCCAACAGAGAGAAAAATCATTGTGTGAGCTTGAAGTGTAGCAGGCACCAGACTATTGGATGAGAGCGAATGCCTTTATAGACATACAAATTCCAGACAAAGCTTTTGGTTGCAGCTAGGATCTGCAACCCGTCACGAGACATAGACCTGCTCCATCTGCTCCCCTGCTCAGGGATCACAGGTTGTTGAGGAGACGTGTGCTTGTCTCTCCTCGCTCCTTGCTCCTGATGCAGCGCTGGGGGAGAACCTTCCCACCCACAAATGCAGATGGAGCAGCTCTAATTACCCCAGCCCAAAGTAACACCTGCACCAAGCTGTGGAAAGCACCAAGCAGGAGGAAGCACCTGCAAGGCAGGAGGAGCACAAGAGGAGGCCGTCACCCTACTCGAGTGCTCTACAGACAGAGGCCCAAGCCTTGATGCTGGAAAGCTGTTGGCCCTAGTCTACTTTCTGCAGGAGCCTGGAGTGATGTTTTCTATTATTCAGAACAAAGAGAGTAGATGAATGCAATCAACATTGGAAGATTGATCTGGCAGTGTAAGTTATTTATTCTTGGTCTATAACTACATTGAGCACTGAAGATTCATACTACTCTGCTCAGTTCAGTGCATTTTTTTTTCAAGCAGTCATTTCTGGGACCTTTTCCCCATCACCCCCTGTGAAAATTCAACAGAGTTTCAAAATGTATCTGGGAAAGTGACTTTACACAGGCATTTTCTGGGTAGTTCCAATTACCTTAGCTTAGGTTGCAATGATTTTGTTAGAAATAAACCAAAAATTTCAAGGCAGAAGTTTAAAATATGTTTGCCACCTCCCCTATACAACATTCCTTCTTTAAGAACAAAGGAGTAAACCCCTCACTGGTGTGTTGTTGGGCAGAAGACAGAAAGGCGCCTGTGTCCTTTCTGCCCTGCTTCATCTCTGCCATCCCCAAGTGTGTCACCGGCAGGAAAGCTTCTCCTGGTGGACGGAGACAATCTTTCAGGTGTGGTTATGTCCACAAGGACAATCATCCTGAGCACAGGACTATTTGCAAAGAGAATAATAGTTCCCACAGTTCATTGGCTGAAACCCTCCCCGGTACATCAGGCATGTAAATCACCTCTCAGCCTGAAAGAATATCACGCCACAGCACGACAATCTCACCACCCCAGTGCTGGGGAAACCTGGATGCTCACTACCTCTCCTGGGGCCACCAGATCACTCTGCAGAGCAGTGAAACATGCAGGCACGTGCAGATTCCCTTACTATGTTTCTCCGTGCTTAAGTCTAACACCTCCTCATGGGATCCCAGAGGGCACTCAGCTGTGCTAATGAGAAGGTATCACAGCTCAGCAAGTGCCTGACTTGATAAGGCAAACAAAGTATTGGCTGGAACTCATGCAGAAAAAGATGGCCCTGGTGTCTGTCTTTCTTTTCCTTCTTCCCTTCCTCCCTTCCTTCCTCCACCTAAATCATCTGTACTATGGGTTTTGGATTCCTTCCTCTGCATAGAAGGGAACTTGATTTATTGAAGTTGGAAAGCTCACAGAGAAAAAAAGGCTGTGAAATTATTTTGCATCTGACATGATCATTAGTAGTATTATTTTTTCTGGAGCTGGGAAGGACACTTATAAAACATCTAACAAGCTGCTAAGGAGATTGCCTAAAGCACTGATTTTTTAAATCTGCTGCTAGAGCCTATTCTTTTGTGCTCTGTACATATTTCAAGTTTCAGTTTCTTTGCATGGGAGGGACTTCAAATGAAATTTCTGAAGCATTTTTCTGACAGTTCAGTGGGTGTTCTCTTCAAATAGTGGCCCTAAGTTACCTGCTGATCATGTGTTATACAGATGACATAAGCCAGTACAATCCAAGCAAGTGTATTTAGTGTGTCCAGACCTCCTGGTTTGCATTGCAGAGGGGCAATAACCCCCTCTGCACACGTGCATCTTGCAAATCCTCCAGATCTATCTCCCGCACTGCAACCAAGCACAGCTAGCCAAGTGCCAGCCTTCCAGCTGAGGACACTGTTGGAGGGGTTTCAGGGGTCTCCTATGGGTAACCCCTATTGCCTTCTTCAGCCAGGAACTGCACTGTGGTGCCACCTGCATAGGAGTCCTGGTGTGGTAACAAGGGGTGGTGGGAGAAGGCTGGTGGTTTTAAACTAAGAGAGGGGAGATTTAGGTTAGAGGTTAGGAGGAAATGCTTCACTCAGAGGGTGGTGAGGCACTGGAACAGGTTTCCCAGAGAAGCTGTGGATGCCCCATCCCTGGAGGTGTTCAAGACCAGGTTAGATGAGGCCCTGGGCAACCTGATGTGTCCCTGCCTATGGCAGGGGGGTTGGAACTAGATGATCCTTGAGGTCCCTTCCAACCCAGGCCATTCTATGATTCTATGAAGCAAAGGAAAGGGCTTGGAGGCTGTAGCTGGCCGGATCTGCACTGAGAAACTGTTATCTCTGGTTAAGGGGACTGTGACTTGCCTTGAGCAGGAACTGCCTTTCTAATGGTAAGTGTGGAGTTTATTATCAGTTATCATAGCTCTCACCTGGCACTTTTCATCAGCAGATCACAAAGCATTTTGCAGAAAAAGGCCGGTATCATGATCCCCATTTTAAAGATGGGGAAGCTGAGACACAGAGCTGAGCTGCCTCAGAGGAAGCCACCCGCAGGCAGCTGGCAGAACTGGGGATGGAGTCCCACAGCCTCCAGGTCCAGCCCAGTGCTCCGGCCTCCCTATACCCATCATTAGCAGTGGGAAGACTGCCTCTAATTGGTGTCAGATCTCTGAAAGTGGAAGGAGTTGTTGCCATGGATACAGCATCCAGAGGCTCTCCTCTGGCTTGGCTGGAGCCCTTCTTTTCCACAATAGCTCCGTGGTCTTCAAACGTCAGTGAATAACGAGCACAGAAACAGGCATTCATTTGCATCCAGTGCAAATGCTCGAGATGTGATACAAAGACAGAAGAAACAGTTAGCTGTAGCCCTCTTAGATTAGCTGATCTGGTTCTTTGATTTCTCCAGCATGGGCTGGAGCAGACCTGTGGGTCCAGTTGCCCTCCATAACTTCTGCACAAGACTTCTGCTGAATGCATGCCCTGCACAGCTCAGCAGCACCCGCGCCCTCCCCATCCCCACCCCAGGCAGTGTCCTTCCCCAGCTATAGGTGGTCTCAGCAGTGATAGGAAGAAAGACCCATCTCCCAGCCACACGCACACACACCCCAAGAATATTTCAGCTGCAGAGGGGCAAAGCTGAGCCCTCACCTGCAGTGCTGAGGAGTTCACTGCCAGCCTCCAGACAAATGTATTTTTCTTCCTTATCCAGTGTAGTTCAGATGAGTACCACCAGGAAAAGGAAACAAACAAACAAACAAAACCACAACAAAACCAGAAACAACAACATCTTTGCTACCCTGACCATCAGTGGCCAAGCAGCAAAGGATTCTCCAGTTCAACACTGTCAGCTTTCTGAGTTTCTCTGCATGAATTGTGCTGCCTGTGAGCAAAAGGTAACGGCAATGCCCATTCTGGCTGCCTTTTCTTGTCCCCCTCTAATTTCTGATGTTGTCAGTTCATCTTTATCTTCCTTACAGGCACAGGTGCTCTGCAGCTTTGGCCAAGGAAGGCAATGTTGGGCAGCTGTCACCGTAACTACCCAGCTGCTGAAACCCAGCTGCACAGCAGTTATGCCAAACTCTGCAGCAGGCAGACAGATACCACGCTCGTTACACCTTTCCAAGACAGAAAGGCTCAGTCAATTCTACGAAGGATCTGAGCAGCAATTTCCAAGCATAGAGTCTCTGCTCCCCCGTGACACAAAGCACTAGGACATGTATTTTGGTCCTAACGTCAGCAGACCTGTAGCACGAAATTGCTTGCTGTTTTCTGCCTCTGTAGGAGCTTTTTTTTTTCTGCCAAGAGGGCTTAGCAAAACATCCTGCTTTCAAAAAGAACTAAGTGGTAAAGAGAGGGGGTAGGAGGGGACAGCAGCAGTTTCTTGGAAGTCAGTATGGTTTTCAAGGGCTTTCTGCAGGAGTTCAAGGGTTGAGTCAGGTTGATGTATCTGCCTCTTTGTAATCAGTTCTCTCCTCTGACGGCAACTAAAGGGAGCTAAGAGAGAGGTCCAGCTGCCTGGCTTTCTTCTGCAAAGCAGCTCAAGCTCAGCACAGGAGCAGAAACATGAATGTCTTCTTTTTCTGGGAAACCTGCAGGGTTTCAGGATCCATCCTCAATGCCTCAGTGCACCTGACAGGTGTGGGACAGCAGGAGCTGCCTTCCTCCCGAGAGAGTCTGGGGCCCTCCTAAGGCTCTTGTTGTGACAGATGGAGCTCATCTGCTGTAAAAAAAAAAAAAAAACAAAAAAAAAAAAAACAAAAAAACAAAAACAAAACATTGGAAGTAGCGGTAGCATCCATTTCCACAAGTTCAAAATGCAGTTTCTCCTGTAAACATCCTCAGGAGACTCAGCTCAGGCAGAGAAGGCAGCAGGAACAGCTCAGGACATCAAAGGCCTTTCTGTCCCCAAACGAGGGAACAGTTATGAGTCCAATCATCCAAAGCCTTGCCAGTTGTTCTGTCCGGTGGAGGACCTACTCGTCTAGCTCCTCAACACCACAAGACCCAGCCTGGGCACTGCTGCTGGCGTAATGCCACCGCTGCACGCAGGGCGCTGATGGCTGAGGACGCGGGGAGCAGTGAGAGGTGGGTGCTGGCAGCCACTGCTGTGCAGGGAGCGGTGTGCTCCAGCAATGTTGCTGTCTCATCCCAAAGCAGAGAGTGAAAAATAAGCTTAAAGGCACATGGCCCAAACACCGCTCCTTCCTCGAGGTGTTCTGGGAAGCCAGATCCTCTGACATGGTGTTCACCACAGCTTCAGGGCTCGTCTGGAGGACAGTGAGTACTCGGAGGAATTTTTCCTTTTTTTTTTTTTTTTTTTTTTTTTTTTTTTTTCAGGAAAGTTACAAGGGAGCACAACAGGAATTTAGACTCTGACTGCTCTCATATTCTCTGACAGCGAGCTCTGAGGAAAGATGGTATGTCAGAACCTCCAGGTTTGCTGGATTAGCCTCCAGCATCTCACTTGCCAGCAGTTTCCTGGCCATTACAACAGGCTTATTTCACAGCCCTGCCCAAGCTCATCATCCAGAAAACGGCATGACTCTGTGATCCTTGTGCAGCTAGGGCCATTCAGAAGTGGCTTTTCCTTTTTCTAACAGTGGGTTTGCCATTAAATGCACTCGAGAAACCACAGCTAATGCCTTTTATTTAGTGTAAAAATTAGAACGTGCGATACTTAGGGTCCATCATCACAGCGGCTAAATTACTGATAATCTTCACCATCCAGAGACATAAGGAGAACTGTAGATAAGAGGTACAAGGGCACATGCACCCAGATCTGGAGAGGGCTGTGGCACATCAGAAAGACTTAGGTAGAAATGAAGAGCCCTTTAAATAACCTCAAATCTTATAGCTCATCAATAATGTTATATAGGAACACAAAACTCTGCTTTTACACGTGCCTATAACCATTGCTACCAAAACAGAAGCAACCAAATCAGTGTCTGTTTGGGATCATCCAGCCAAACATTTTTTTTTTTTTCCTTCCAATGGATATTCAGCACCTGTATGTTCTTCTCAAAACCCAGTAGCCCCACCTTAATGCAAAAATACATGTAATGATATTATATAATCGCTGGTGCAAACGCATTACTGCAGTTATGGTAGATCTGTATTCAGTTCCTTCTGCGGGCCCAGGGGACCTCCCACGGCCAGGCACGCTGCAAGGTGGGGGCCATCGCTCACCCCCGCCCTTCCTGGAGCTGTCCCCGTGTCCCCGTGGTTAGGCCACCCTGCACCATGCACTGTCCTTGCACACTCACCCCATCCCTGCCACTGCGCTGTGCACTTGGGGTGTGGGCAGTGTCAGGACAGGCTAAGGACTGCCTTAAACTTCACAGACAAAGGAGAAAGGTTACAGAAATCTCAGATTTATTTTTAATCATCTCACTAGGAAGGATTTGTTATTACCTCTGTTGCATTTGAGCTGTCTGGATGTACCAGGGTGGCTGTTTTGTGTTTGTAAAGGATTGGCTAAAGTCTGCTTTCCTCCCTGGTTTTGCGTTTCCTGCTCCCCGCTGTTCTGCCACGTACCACCCCACCACCATCCTTATGTGGCTCCGGCAGCAGGAGTCCTGCTCAGCTCCTGCCAAAAGGATCTGTGTTTGCTGACTGCCAACACAAGCGTCATTTGCAGCCACCTTTGCAGTGCTGTCTCCTTTCCATTAGCCTGGTGTGTGCGGGCAGAAACTCTGCCACTGTGGGCAAACAGGGCTGCTGTATTTCTCAGTTTTGGCTCCCAGCACCAGGACTGGCTCCTGGAGGGACCACAACACAAATGCTAAGCACTCGTTGAAGACTCTAAAGCCCTGGCTGAGACCTGAGGCTCTGGAGGGGCTTCCAGGGCTCTGTACATCGTCTGCCCTTGTGCACATGGGGAACAGGGGTTGCGAGGGCTGGTGTGGGGCACAGGCTGCCTTGGGGCATCTGCTCTGCTGTGAGAGCAGGGAACTGGCTGCTCCCTGCACGGGGAAAAGGGCTCTGTAGCTGCTGCGGTATCCTGATGGATGCTGGCTGGGAGTAAGCTCATGAATACTGGGAAGGGAGGACGGCAGTTTAGTTCGCACTGTGTGTGGGTGGGTGCCAGTCCTGTCTGCTCTGCTGTCGGGATCCACTTTCCTCTGGCAGGTAACCGTGGAGCAGATCCATGTTGCTGTTTCACTGGTGCCACCTACTCACAGCTTTTTTTCCTTTGATTTTCTTTTTAAATGAAAGCAATGACAGATGCTGTATTCCAGGAGCTGGGGTGCTAGATGCAGGTTGTAACACAAATGTTTTACGTGTTCTCCTGCAAACAAAGCAAACTCTCATCTACCCAGATCCTGCAAAGGTTCAGTGCTGACCTCCCACTCATTAACAGGCTTGCTAAAATGTTGGACCATGCATAAGCAGAAGTAAAGCAGTGACTCTTGGAGGGATCAGGGTATGAGGAGCATACCTGAAACATGAAAATCCCACCCCACTCAAAGCTTTCTGATGGGACTACAGGCAGCTGCAGTATAAAGTGCTCAGTTGATTTTAGTATTTCTGTATTTTAAAGCCAATAGATTTAATATAAGGAGAATCATTGCAGGAGCCAGATGCTGCTGGCTGCCCCTTCCTGCTGACCATGCCCACCACCACAAGGCAGGACCCTGCCAGGTCTGAAACCTGGTGAGAGACTGAGGAGTTTTTCTGCAAAGAGGTGAAGCTGTGCTGAGGGAGATGGACCATGGGGCCCCCATTTCCCCTAGCAGAGTAGGGAATAGAAGATGCAGTTCCCAAAATATGTGCAAACATCACCTGGCTGTTGTGCAATTGTATTGTAAGGAAGGTGGATTGAAGCAAGTACTGAGACCAGCTCAGTAGGTGCACTCTGAACCCAAGCAGAAGGAGTCTGATCTGGTACTACCAGTCTTGCATGTGGGCTGCTCACCCTGTAGGTCTCTGGGGAAGGTGCAGAGGGACTGGGTTCTCGGGGTACCTCGAGACAAGAGACCTGAGTTTTAGTGCTTCAAGGGCTAGGCAGCAGCTGATCAACTACTTCATAGAATTATAGAATAACATAATGGTTCAGTTTGGAAGGGACCACCAAGATCATCCAGTTCCAACACCCCTGCCACAGGGATGCCACCCACTAGATCAGGTTGCCCAGGGCCTCATCTAACCAGGTCTTGAACGCCTCCAGGGATGGGGCATCTAAAACCTCTCTGGGAAACCTGTTCCAGTGCCTCACCTCCATCTGAGTGAAAAATTTCCTTCTAACCACTGACCTAAAACTCCCTTCTTTTAGTTTAAAACCATTCCCCCTCCTCCTGTCAATATCTGATTCAGCAAAGAGTCTCTCTCCATCTTTTTTATAAGCTTCCTTCAAGTATTGAAAGGCTGCAATGAGGTTCATTTCCTTCAATTCCTTATCCACTGAATGGCCCACCCATCAAACCCATCTCTCTCCTATCTGGAGACCAGGATGTCATGTGGGACCATGTCAAAGGCCTTGCACAAGTCCAGGTAGATGACACCAGCTGGTCTTCCTTTGTCAGTGGATGCACTCACTCCATCGTAGGAGGCCACCAATTGGTCACGCAGGATTTGCCCTTGGTGAAGCTGCGCTGGCTGTCGCGGATCACCTCCTTGTGTGCATGCACCTTGACATTGTTTCCAGGAGGATCTTTGCCATGATCTTGCCAGGCACAGAGGTGAGGCTCACTAGTCTGTAGTTTCCCAGGTCCTACCTTTTAAAAAGGGGAGTGATGTTTCCCTTTCTCCAGTACTCGCAGCATTAAACTTCAAGCACTGTCAGATAAAAGCAATAGGAATCCCACATTAGGAGCGAAGCCCTTCTCTGGATCTCTTTACTTCCCTTTATTTTCTGGTTATTATTTCCCAGTAATAATAATAAAAAAAAGGCAACAAATTGCCATTTCCAGACTGTACCTGTGACCTGATGCAAGATCACAGAAGATGATCACAAAAGGTTGTGGAAGCTCATGTAAGGTCATTGAAGGCTATGCCAGCATTGCTGCCCTCCGTTTGCAGGAGCCTCTGAAAGAAGCTCCTCTGCACAGAGCAAGGTGCACCTCCTTGATTACAGAGCAATTAACGAGACACAGCAGGACCCATCACTGCCCCTTTCCACCTCTCAGAGGCCGGGACAGACCCTGGGTCCTTTCTGCTGCTTCCCAGAGATGTCAGTCACTTGGGTCCCTCCCCAGTCACTTCCCCATCCAGCATATAAAGGCAGGGAGCAGGGGGGCAGCATGGTGTGCTGCCTGCTTCTTGCTTCCTGGTTACCTGCTTACCTTCAACGGGGGGAAAAGAGGTACTGCTTGCTACAAGAGGGAAAGTTTTTGGTTGGTGAGGCTGTGGTTGTTTTGTGAGCTACAGGTTCATGTTTAGATGTGTCTTACCTGGATTAATCACAGAGTTATTAATTAATACATGGTTGCATGTGATTCTGGCTGAAAGGTTAGGTATGGTCTGTGCTGGTATCGAGTGAAAATCTAGGTGGGGTTGGGCTGTGCTTTTGGCAGCAGAGCAGACTCCTGAATGTCTTTCCTCTTTTTTTTTTCCCCTCTAAATCTGCTGTTACTACCTCCCCCAGTGCAAGAGCTTCTTTAAGCCTTGGCAGGGAGGACAGAGGTACCAGATCCCTCTCTTAAGCGTGGAGCTTGCTATGAATATGGTCTCTCTAACAGAGATCCAGAGTGGGGGAAGGCTTCTCTCTCATAATGGGAATGAGGGTGATGTGAAGCCTAAGTGTTAGCTGGCTTTGGAAGTTTCCCAGACCCCTTTCCCCATAAGGGGAGGAGACTGTGAGAAGTGTCTCAATTTTTCAGACAGGGTCTTCTGTGAAGCTATTTTTATTTGTGATTGGATAGCAATGGCAGGTATCCTGCAAGCAGGAGTGCATGTTAAAAGTGTATCAAAGCCTTATATTCCCTATTATCCGAGGCTTGATTCCTCCCTGTTCCTCACTGACTGAGTACTACAAGTTCACAACTGACTTGACACTTACTACTATACTGTGTATGTACAACTTAATTTCACCAACTGTTAATTTCTCCTTTTCCTTTTATTTCCTTCTCTCATGACTAGAGGGCCTGTGAATTCTGTTTTTTACTGACTTTTTTTTTTTTTTTTTTACACTGCTCTTCCTGTTTTTCTTAGCTGTCCTCCTTGTTTTGGGACAGCGGGACCTTCCCCTTATCTTCCTAACATACTCCCCACTGCTATGCTACTGTCGTGCCTGCACAATCGCTTTTGAATAGGTTAGTGGAATTTTCCACTGCAAAAACACCTTCTATTGCAAAAACACAGCTTTGTTTCTGTGAGACCCATTCTGGGGTCTGTCCTTAACAGACACTATAAAAAGTCTCCTGATTATGTCAGGAAGAAACATCCCTCAGGAAGGGGAGCTCCTCTGAAGGCTCACTGCTGGTTTGGTCAAGCTTCTCCTAAACTTGCATTGCAGCTGCGATGGCCTCTGCTATGCCTGATAAAGAAGAAGCTGCTAAGAACTCTCCAGAGATGAAGGAAGAGGAGCAACAGGTAGGTGCCCTGTGTGAGATGAAATGGGTGGCAGCTCTGGGGTGCAGGTGGCCCTGCTGTGGCTGAGGCTGTGCCTGTGCAGAGGAAGAACCGCCTCTGCTCAGTCTGTGCCTTACCGCCCCTCTGGAAATAGGGGTGGCAGCACAGCCCCAGGTAAGCCTGAGGGCCCCTGGGATAACCTCTTAGGCTAAGTGAAATGGCCTGGTCCTTGGCTAGGAGAGATGCCAAGAGCCTGGCTTGCCACTGGCAGTGCTCCTGTGGAAAGGTTCCAATGTTCCAGCAGCCCAGGAACCTCCTGCACTTGCCTTGTTCCCTATGACCAACTTAATGCTCATTGCAGAGCAGTGTAAAGCCTGTTTGTGTACAACCAACCTGATCGTGTTTGATTTAAGCTTTCTCTGGGGTGCTGACTTGTTAAATAGCTCTCTAGAATGAACTAGAACTGGATATGTGTCCAGAAGCACTGAGGTTGTCTGCAGACTCAGAAGTCCCTTGGGTAGTGTTGCACTGGAAGAAAACCTTTCCAGGATGGACTGGCTATAAGTGTCAGTGTTCCACAGTTGTTTTTAAGTTTGCTTGTGGGCTTTAAAGCAAACATCTAAGCAGGACTTCTCTTGCTTTCCTTAGGCCAGGTGACTTGAACAGGCAAGCAGAAATTTTGGTGCAACACTGGACAGTTGCTTGCCCAGTGTCATGTTTGCAGGCTTCATGACTACTTTCCCCTTTTAGGATGCAGTAAATCAGATGGCTAGCCTGGCCTTTGTCAGCTCTGCCTGTGACATGGTTTCTACAGCTTATGCCTCCACTAAGGAGAGCCACCCCTACATCAGATCTGTGTGTGATGCAGCAGAGAAAGGAGTGAAGAGCATGACTGATGCCACAGCCAGTTGTGTGCAGCCACTTCTGACTACACTGGAGCCTCAAGGTAACTCCCTGTGGAAAGGGAGGTCTGCACCTGCCTCTGACGGACCCTGGCTCCTTCCAGCTCTGAGAGGAGCCCTCAGGTGTGGGAATGCACATTTCCTTCTCCATGCTAAAAGCACAACTCCAGACTTATAAATAAGGTCAAAAAGCAGAGTCTTACTCTGAGTGATGTGGTAGAGGGATATTCTCCCTGGGAGATGAGGATTGACTTTGGACCTTGCAAGATCAGCTTCAGAGTAGCCAGTCTTGTATATCAGTTTCTTGTAGCTTGATTCTTGCAACTTTGCAGAGGCTGAAGGAAAAAGCCTCTTTTGTTCACTTTAAGTCCAGAATGGGTATCCCTATCCTGTTAGCTTCTACTTGATCCTGGATCCTTGGCATACTGTTCCTTTTTCCTTTATAGAAAAAAGGACTGCACAACTTTATTCAAGGGCTTACAGGAGGGAGATCCATGTAGGTGGCTATGTCCATGTAAGTAAAAATTGGCTGCTATTAAGTGAATAGATCTACATGGAGACCAAGAGAAGCTGCTCTACAAATTCAGCTTACAGCAGAGCATGCCTGGCCTGGTGGCCTGGATGGAGACTTTGATACAGGCTCCTTGCAGAGCATTCTTCTCTGGGAGATAGGACTTGGGGGATAAAATACCAGGAAAAACAAGCTTTAATGTTTTGTTTTTTTTTTCTTTTAAACAGTTGCAGCAGCAAATGAGTATGCCTCCAAAGGTTTGGATAAACTAGGGGAAAAGGTCCCATTCCTTCAAAAGCCAGTGGACCAGGTGAGACTGTGCTATCCCAGGCTGGTCACTTCAGGCTTTCTAACATTGGGAGTGATGTAGCTTCCCAGAAGGAATGAAATACCCCTTAGGTGCACAGTACAAGCTCCTATGGGAGCACGTAACAAGCAGACACTGTGCAGAGTCCTTCTAGTGCAGTTCACCATAAACCCTTACCTGACATAAATCTCTTCTGCAGGTTCTCTCTGAAACCAAAGAGCTGGTGTCATCCACAGTGGCAGAGGCAAAGGATGTTGTGAGCAGCAGAGTGACGGAGGTGATAGATGCAACTAAGGGTGCTCTTCACAGTGGTGTGGAAGCTGCCAGATCTGCAGTAGCCAGCAGTGTGGGGATGGTCATGGACTCCAGAGTGGGCCAGATGGCTGTGAGCAGAGCAGAGGCTGTGCTGGGGAGAACAGAAGATGACAACTCCCTCCCCATTGGAAATGAGGAGTTAGGTCAGGAAACAACATATGTGGCTATATGTAATGGGATCATCAGATGGGGGGTGGTCAGCCCCATTCCTTTGGAATGTGTCTAGTGGAAAGTGCCATGCTGGAGGCTTCCTGACTCCTAGTCCAAAGTCTCCTGACACTTCTTAGCTCTGCTTGGTAAGAATGTTTGAGCTGCTTACAGGTGCTGTCTTTTTCCTCAGCCAAACTGGCAGCATCTGAGGAGGGTGCAGGTATAATGTCTGTGGAGCAGCAGAAGGAGAAGAGGAGGTACTTTGTGCGGTTGGGCTCTCTCTCTGATGAACTCCGCCAGTTTGCCTACCTGCACTCTTCAGATAAAATGAAGTGGATCTGGCAGGGCATGCACGAGGCTCTTGTACAGCTTCACTCCATCATTGAACTGGTAGGCAGAGCCTGGCCTCCTTGTTGGGGGGCAGGAGGTGACCAAAAGGTTGTCTTGGTCTCATCTTCATTGTTTTGATAAAATCCTGTGATTATTAGCTGATGTGTTCTGACACCAACTTTCCCCTCCCGGCACAGATTGAGGTGTTTAAGCAAGGCTTTAATAAAAAGCTTCAGGAAGGGCAGGAGAAACTGTGCCAGATGTGGTTGGACTGGACTAAGAAGTTTCCTAAAGACAGCAGATATGCCAGCTCTGCAGAGCCGGAGGTATCTCCCGGGGGGAGAGCAAGGGGATGCCCAGAGCCCTTTTACTTTTCTTTAACGTACTCCTGATCTTGTCCTTTCTGCCTCTTCCCAGGAGATGGAGTCTCTGGCCCTGCTGATGGCATGCAGCATCACACAGCAGCTGCAAATCACCTGTTGTAAAATCATGTCTGCAATTCGAGGCCTTCCCTCAAGCCTTCAGGATAAGGTGAAACAATCCCTTAATACCATAGAAGATCTTCATGCTTCTTTCTCAGCAGCAAATTCTTTCCAGGACTTGTCCAGCAGTGTCTTGGCCCAGAGCCGGGGAAAGCTGGCTGTGATCCAGGAGTACATGGAGGAGCTGCTGGACTACCTCAAGGACAACCGGCCTCTGTCCTGGCTGGTGGGACCCTTCTCTCCTCAGGAGGAGGAGGAAACTCTGCAGGAGGAAGCAGGGGCTCATGAAGCTTCTGCCAGCTCCCTATAGAGGGTGAGGCCCTGAGTGCAGGCCTGGCTCTGAGAGCTTGGGCTCTAATAGTTCTACCCCACTTCCTAGCTGAAGGTGGAGCTGTCATACTGAAGAGTCCTTGGTCCAATAAGTCTTTGGGGGGTAGTGGAGGTTAGCAGGACTGCTCCTTGGTGCTTGTGGCTGAGCACTGGCTCAAGATAGAGACCTGAAGGTCTCCAGTACTCCCACCTGCCTAGCAAGCTCTTTAAGGTATATCCTGCCATGGTGTATCCCCATGGTGTATCCATGTGATGCCTGTACTCATGCAATAGCTGCTGGTGGTCTTAATCCTTCATAACAGTATGCAATGTAAAGAACTCTTCCTAGAAGCTGCATGTATATGACCTAGTGTAAGTGTTCAAAATAAAAACTACTGCATGCAAAACTGCTTACTGTCTCCTCTCTTCTGGGGAGGCACTGTGAGTACTGCTCATCGGATGTGAGCTATACTCTTCTCACCTTCAAGAGCAATATCACTGCATAGTTGGAAGAAACGTGGCTCTGGATTCTGAAAACTTGCTTTAAAGCCTCTATGCAGTGGTGTTGAGGCTTATGGGGGAACTACAGCATGGGGAATTAAGAGGAAGTATTAATCTTTCTAATCTTCGTTTCTAGATGACATAAGTAAAGGCTAGGCTTGTGCCATTTGGGAATGCAGGAAATGCTCTGCCATCCTTGGTACAACAAGGACTACAGCTGATAGGCTTGGAAGTACCAAGCTGCAAGTTCAGCTAGCTTCCGAGTTCGGAGGCCTGTATGTGTCCTCCCCATGCTGGGAGAAACTGTAGGAAGCCGTTAGAATTGTGACATCTCTTGTCATTTGGTCTTCTAGGTGTAATCTTCCTACTGCAGTTGTCTCTTGCTGTCTGGTGGGGACTTAATGTGTGGTGGGGTAGGGGGTTGTAGGAATGGCTGCCTGGATGAGATACGGACTTGCAGAAGGCAAGTCCTTGGGGGTAAGTGGCAAACTTACGGGTGCCTTATGGGTGCTGGTCCTGTCAGTACTGACCTCTCCTGGCAAGGAGGAGCTAGGGGCTCTTCAGCCACCATGCCTGATTCTCTTCCAAAGAGGTAGAACAGCCTGCTGCTTTCAGGCTTGCTGGACAGTACTGACAGTACTCCTAGTAATAGCTTCTCTTTGAGGTTGGAAGCGGGGACTAGGGAGAGGACTCTCTTGTGGCAGAACAGCTACAGTCTTTTTTCTCTCAAGTAGAAATAGCTATTGCTGCAACCACTATGTGTGGTAACTTAGTGTGGTGCTGTGGTAGGACCATGTGGTCCCTGCGTTCTGGCTTGTTATTCCACTGATGCAATGTGAACCCCTGATACAGCACAGCTTCAGGTCTAGATTCACTGAGAGACCATCAGACAGCTCTTTGGCCTGCACTCCTTAAACAGCAACTGGCTCATCCTGGAGGCAAAACAGTAAGCCAACCTGAGTTGCAAGGCTGAGCTGTTGAGACCTGAAATAAATTGCAGGTGTCATCTCTCCACTGCATGCTCTCTGATTACTGTTGACCAATTTCTCTTTGGCAAAGAACTCAATGAGAGGTAAATTCAGTCTCTGTGATGTAACTACAGCTGAACCTGTAGGGAGGGAAGTGGGGCACTTATTGGAAGAAGCATCGGAGCTAGTCCTGCTGCTTGGTGGGAAATATGCTGTACTATTCTACAGCAAAGCTGAACAGAGCTACCGGGAGGTGCTAAACTTAACCTATCTAAAGCAAATAGCTGGACATTCTTGTATTCCACACTGACTTACCAGTGCAGCAGATCAGATCTATATTAATTTAGTGCTTAGCTTAGCAAATCATGCATGTTCTGCTTATGGATCATTGGGGTGTATACTTGCTTATTGCTTAAACCCAATTCCTGCAATCACTATTGACTGCTCCTACCTTGGGAGCCTGGTGTTCAGTGGGAGAAGGCAAATCAGTCATAGGTTCTCAGGAGAAGTTGTTTCCAGGTGTTTTTGTTCATAAGGGGAAGTTATGGGCTACTAAACTGCACTGGAGGTAGACTGTATGAGTGTGGGTCTCTTACATCAGTGATCATCCTCTCTGTGCTGAGTAACTCCTTCAGATGCTTCCAGAAAAACATCCCTCAAGGGTTTATCGAATCTTGAACAGTTGGTATATTAAAGGGTTAAAAAAAAATCCACCTGTGATTCTTTTTTTCCCAAGGTTCTGTTCTTCTAGTTTTTCCTAGCTTGAAGTTGCTCTGAACGGTGGGAATTCCCCTGGCTGTGTTTTGTGGGCTCATGACTGCTGTGTAGCACTCCTTAGCTCTGGCTGCTGTTTCCCACCTGGTCTCCTTTACTTATGGCACTTTGGAGTTGCCAGATAGCACCGGAGGTAATGTAAAAAACTGCAGGTGTCAGATCCATTGCACAGGTGTTCCTCAGGATCTGTCCAAGTGCTATACAGGTGCTATAGGGTAGGGCTTTCCAAAGTATCTGTGTTCCTAAGACCTTTTTGAGACAACCTCATGAGGACAGAACAAAAACAGCCTTCCCCACCATCTTGGATGCTGTGCATCCAGGCTGTAACTTAAAGGAGTACTGACTTGTGCTGTCCCATGGCCCCCTTGGCAGCTGGGGACTGATACTGCACATGGCTGGTGTATCCCTGGTTCCCTGTGCTGGAGCTGGTGGGGGTCAGCCCAATACCTGTAAGGTTTTTGTGGCCCTTCCATTCTACTACTATAGACCCCATGGTCTGCAATTGGCTAAACCAGCCTCTTTGTGGCAGCTTCAAGCTCAGCTTGGGAAGAAGTGTCTGAGTGGAAGCCTCTGCATCTGTTTTGTTTACATGTTTTGTTTCTTACATAAGAATCAATCTCTAAACATTTAGGGAACCATCGATCTTTTAGACCAAGCAAGAAGGACAAAACCCTCACCAAGACTAGCTGTGGCCAGGAATAGTTTTATTTCCATCTCCCTAGCTCATCTCCCTAGCTCTTCTCCTGGTCTTGTCCATGCTGTGGAGACAGGAGGATAAAATTGGAAAGAAACTGGGAATGAGAAATGGATGGGCTCTTTGTAAATGGCTGAAGTGTAAACTTCTCTGATCTCTGGGAGTGCACCCAATTTGTTCTCTATTTTTATCCAGACCTGTCTGTCTGTCTATTCTTATTCTTTGATTCACTTTGGATAAGTTAGTAATCTGACAATCCTAGACAAACACCTTGGCTGGAAAGATATGCTTTGAGATGTCTCTTCTGGCTCTCAGTAGCCCTTGGAAATATTGTAGTGCTCCTTAATTCTGATAATCAAATTCTGATAATCATAGCCCAAATAATTATTCCTTACCCTCCCCTACTGCTGTTCCTGCCTGCTTAGGCTGTGGCCATGTGTGATAGCTCAGTTGCAGGCTGATTTGAATTTTAAATGCAATCACAGGGGCACTTGCTCCTTGTTTTCCCCTCTTGCTAGATGCCACCTCACCTCCCTCTGCCATTTTCCTTAACACTTAATTAATAATTTAATTCTCTGCTCATACTCATAGGCCTCTTTTTATTCAGTCCCTGCTGTTCATTTTCAAATGCCTGGCTTATAGGTCAGGGAGTGTGCTGGCACTGGCTGAAGGCTACCTCGGGCAATATTCCAAAAAGCTGTCATCTTCCACGAGTTAGGAGGCATTAGCCAATGTGTTACTGTGACCCCTAACTGGCAAGGGTAACTGCTTAAGGAGGGTTTCCCAAGCAGCTTTGTCAAGAAGGCACTACATTGGGGAAACTGAAATTCTTAGCAAGTGCTGAAAGATGAAAGCTCTTTCGCTGCTCACAAGGAGTCTAATTTCTCTCTAATTTTCATAATTCTTGATATTTTGTATATTGTCAAGTCTTAAAAAAATCCACTTATTGTGTGCTGTAAAATAGTGTTACGTTTTTTTTTTTTAAAAAAAAGTGATTACCCTGAAGGGCTGTGGGGGTAGCTGGGGCCCTGGTTAGGTGTGAGCTGAATTCTACTTTTGTGTGATCTTTAAGGTCTCTGCTTGGAGAAGTTTAAGACTCTCAGAGCTTATTGGCATTAATCTACAATGGAAACCAGAGGAAGCTTCTGCTCTCAGTGCTGGGAAATGAGGATGCTGTGACTGGCCAGTGTGGGAGCAGAGTCAGGTTCTGGGGCCTTCTCCAGTCTTCCCCCATCACACAGCAGCAGGCAGGAGCTGCGTTTTGTGGGCTGGCACTTGGCCCTGTGCCTTCCTGCTGTAACCCCTTGTCCTCCCTTGCTCCTATTATTACCTCTGCTTGTGTCAGAGGGGGAAACCAAATGCTTCAGAGCATGGGAGAGGAAAACCTGAAGGGAGTTTCCTGTGCTCTCATTTGGATCCTGCCCTGCTGGGCAGGATGAAATGCTCAGGTGAGACCAGGAAACAGCTAGGAAAGGGCTTCGCTGAAGGACAGAAGTAGCACTTCTTAGGAGCAGCATTTTGAAGTCACCTGGGCTCCCAACTGGATGCTTTTCCTACTGAAACCTTTGCAGGCATCAGCACTCAGCTCTTTCCCCTTCCAGAGGCTCCTGCCAGGGACCTCTTCTGGCAGATCCTGGCAAGGTTTTGAGTTGGACAGCTCTGCTTTCCTCCATACCCTGAGGATGGCAGGAAGAGGAAAGGGGGTCAATAAATCTGCTTCAAATTGCCTTACAAACCAAGCGTGAACTTGTGACAATTCCAATACTGCCTTTGTGCGGCTTGTTAAAACCCCCGATGCCTCCAGGAGCGACAGGCGTCTGACCTGATCGATAGCCCAGCTGCCCTTTACTGCTGCAAACCAGGCAAAGCACCTCCTGTGAATACAGAGCACTGCCAGCAAATAATTGCCCTTGTTGTGGTGCTTTCTGGACACTGGCGCCTGCCCCTATGGTAAAGAAAATCCATTTGTAGAAGGAGTTAGTTCACAGTATTGACTTCCAAGTCTCCCTCTGATTCTCATATTTATTTAGATTCAACTATTCAACTTGAGCTGCTCCAGCAGTGAATTTAGAGGGAGGTAATCCAGAGGATAATTAACAAGCTGAATGCTGACACAGTTGGATTTTATGCCATCCTCAGTACTGATACTTTCTTCTTGTCTGTTTGTGTTAAGCTTGCTTTGTAAACTGATGGAGCTTGGTACAGGCCAGTGCATTCCTTCCCATCTCTCCTCATATGCCCCCATGGGCATCTCTGCAGCTCGATGAGCTGGGCGGGCTGAGGATAGAGTTGGGGCTGCAGAAATACTTCTAGAGTTTAGCAAATTTGCAGTTCAAGATGTCTATAAGGGCCCTCACAGCTGCTTGTGGGTGCTGTTGTTCTGGTAGGGCTGGCCACATGGGGATGGGATCTGCAGCAGGCTGGGCTGGAGTCTGCTGTGGCTCGCTCGGCCTGTGAGCTTGTCCTGCTTCCACAGGAGGGAGGACACGGGGCTTGTTAAAGGTGATTATCTGGGAAAGCTAAGTGAGGGCATGAAAGAGTGGAGGGGTTTAAGGCTAAGCCTGGGAAGAGGTGGAATGGGAAAATGAGAGGGATGAGAGAGCTGGAGGGGCAGGGAGTGCTGGGGACAACTGGAGAGCAGGAGAGAGGCTGGGTGTAAAATAGTGAATTGGGATATAGTGGTAATCGAATGTGTGTGGGGAAGGAGGGATGGACTGAGCATCTCAACATTTGGAGCAGAAAAGCAGGAGTGCTTTAAGGGGGGGGGGGTTCAGTCTGGGCAGGATTTGGGCAAGGTAGAGACCAATGGTGAATAAGGGAGGAAGCAGACAGCAGGGAGCTGGAGGCTGGGGGTGCAGGCTGGGGACAGGTGTGGGTGTTGTGGAAGAAGCCAAGCAAGTCTAGGAAATGAGCGTGGGAAAGGGTTTGTGATGAAATCAGATCTGAACCCTGCTGGATGGCTGAAAGGCTTGGTCAGGGAACATACTGTACTGTGGGAGGCACTTGAGATATTCAGTGCACGTAACCACTCATATGTGAACCGTCCTGCAAGGAGTTGTCCTTGCACACTGTGGTTTTGCGGGAGCTGTTTTTCCCTAGGAGGAAGAATGTCCTGAGCTCTCCCATTGAGGAAACAACCAGCTGCATGTACCTTGTGGTGGTCCTTCCCCTGGCAGAGAAATCAAATTATTCAGCCTTGTGCAAGCTGTGCTCGCTAAAACAGCTCTCTGGTTGTGGAGGAACATCTGGCTGGCCCATTCGCAGGCAACTCTCACCCAGGGAGCAGCATGCTGCCTCCCTGATACACCTCTCCCGCAGGATGGTTATCGCAGCTGCAAGCTGAAGGTCACTTTAAATGTCATCATCATTTAGCTGCCTTGATGGGGTAATTACAGCTGCAATTGTAAGGTTTACCAAACAAATTAGAAGCCAAGTGCAGTGTTTACCCTGTAAGAAAACTGATTGGAGACACCTGCCATTTTGTGGAATAGAGGAAAGCGATTTTAATAATATTTTTTTTTAGATATTTTTGTTCCTAATGTCTACTGTTGCACAAATCTCACTCCCTGATTGATCCTTGGCAAGTGGGGGCATGACATGCAGCCTGTGCTGTAGTTGTTGGTTCTCCACTGGATCCCTGAATCCTCACCATCAGGTTGAGGAATGAGCAGAGGAGGGCAAAGGAGCCTCAGCAGCAGCAGCCTCCAGGAAGGCTTTCATGCTTCATTCCTGGTTCAGCCCCTAGCTGTGAAATGGTGTGATTAGATATGAGGTGGTCCCAGGCATTTCTAAGTTTTCTTTCATGAGGTGCGAGTGTCGGTACCCTCCAGGGATGGCTCAGGGCAGAGCTGGGGTTCCCTCAGGCTTTGCCTGTGGCAGAACAGCTCTGCGGCACGACCCAAGGAGGGCAGGCAGAAGCAGGTGGGGCAGCACGTGCAGGTGAAGCTTACATTCCCAAGGGAAAGCAGGGTGTAAGAGCACAGCCAGGAGCAGATGGGGCTGTGCATTCATGTTGCCCACGTTAATGTCCTTGCATCTGGAAGGTTTGTGCCTCCTCCAGGGAGTGGCACCCGCTGGTGATTACAGAAGCCTCGCTGTGCCCAGCAGCCCTGCCCTGTCCTGGCTCAGCAGCCACACGGGTGCAGGGTTCAGGCTGATTTCCTGGCCACCCCCATCATGTACAGGCTGTGGAAGCTGGGCTGAAGAAGCAAAGGGCCTTATTTTGGGGCGGCCTGCAATCTAAACTCAGAAGCAAGAGTAATGGATTCCCTAAAAACGCAATCTTTGGTCTTCATGTTTTCCATTTAAATTTCTTTAAAGTCCTATGTTAAGCTAAAAAACTCTTATGTTACCACTCTCAGACTTTCTGGGGTTTTCCTTATCCTGGTTCTGATTTACAGCCACAAGAGAGTCTTGACTGCAGATAGGAAGCTTTAGTGCATTTCTACATCTCAGGTTTAAAAGTTGTGGAATGAAACAGCACAAAAGAAAGAGAGCGCTTGCACACAGCATGTGTTTCTTTCAAGCCTGTTGGTTCTGCAGATCCTGGCTGAGAGTTTTCCAGCCTCCCTGTTGTCAGTAGTGCTGGGAAGAGCTTGGCTCAGAAAAGAGACTGCAGCAAACCATACTGAATAAAGGGCAAAGGACAGAGGCCCCATGAGGGTGTTTTCATTCCCTCCTGGTTCAACTGGCCATTTCTATTTTCTGTTAAGAACCCCATTCACCAGAGTATCTACATGGAAAAAAAAATAAAAAAAATCAGAGCAGAGAAAGCAAATTCTAAGATTTTTTTTTTTCTTTCTGGTTGGTTGATTGCAAGGTCAACATGCCTTGTGACTTCCCGTGAGGTATAACGCTAGGGAAAAGCCGACGGTTTGGCTACAGTTCTTTTCAGAAGTTGCCACCAATAATCATTTTGCCATTTGGCCCAAACCCTTAGATTTGCATCTTATAATGCCTTCTTCAGAAGGCGGTGGAGCTGAAGGAGCTGAACAACCTTTGCTCCTGGGCACTGGCCCCTGTAGTGGCTGCGGTGCTGGGAGGAAGGAGAGTAAGTTAATGTGCAAAATACTGATTATTTACCCCTGTTGCTTATTTGAAGCTTTGCCTTGCTGTCAGGCTGTGTTGTATTTAAGGTAAGCTGTTTTTATATCATAGTGAGTGTTTTAAACGTTTGCTGCTTTTAGGTGCAGGAAACAGTGGGATCTGACTGATTCCTGTAATGGCATCCCTTCTCCTGCACTCCCCCGAAGCTTCAGCAAAACACGGCCAGTGCCAGCATCCCCGTGCAGTTTGAGTGCTGCTTTGAAGGTAAGGGACACACAGTCTGGAAACCCCAGAGTGGCCGAAGATCCCCTGATGTTTCTTGTGAGCACACTGCTCCCCTTTGAAATTCTGTTTCATTGTCTCCGGGGGAGCATCAGGGCTCTGAATGCTGTTACAGTTGTTAACATCAAAGTCTAGAAAACAGTAAAGGAAATGTTGCCTGATCAGCTGCTTTTGATGTGAAAACACCAAAACAAAACGCTTGTGTTTCCAGTGTTGCAGCAACATCTCTGCTGCAGCATCAACTCTGCCTCCTGTGAGATGGGCTGGGGAAACCCAGCACAAAGCCGGGTCAGCTCAGCGGTGTCCTCACCTGCGGAGCATGCAAGCAGGGATGTTGCTTCCAGCTGCACCTTCTCATGTTCATTGCTACTGGTGGGTGAGGGATGCAGCATTAGGAAAACCGCCGTGCTGGGCTTTCTGCCCCCCATTGGGTCTTGTTTGCCTTTGCATGCTGTGTCCATGTGCCCTGTTCTCCTGGGACCGGGGCGCTGCTGGTGGCTGGACCTCCCGGCTATGCACTGGGAAGAAGCCCGGGGTATTGAGCGATGGGTGTGGATGGCCTGCAGCACAAAAAGGCACCAGTCTGGGTAATGATCGTTGCAGTTTTGTTCTGTATGGAATCAGGGCCTGTAGACCTGATGATCTCTGGAGGTCCCTTCCAACCCCTACAGTTCTGTGATTCTGTGACCCGTTTTAATTCTTGTCTTGATTTTTTTTAAAATCTATTTGCCTTTTATGTGCCCTGGGACAGCGGAGAGAGGTCAGATGTTGGTGTGGTGAAGGGAAGCCACCCTGTTAAAGGCTGTCCCCAAATCTGGATGCTGATACCTGTCGCATCCTCCAGCTCTAGGGCACTGCCTGGGCGCTTGCGCTCAGAGTCAGCGCTAACAGCAGCGAGGTGCTGGGCTGTGGGGATGTCTGCACGACCTCATCCTACCAAAAATGATGTGATGGCTGATATCTCAGCTAAAGCAGTCCCACCTCTATTTTTGCACATGCTGGATTTTGGATGGGCTCTCCCCTTATTGCAGACACGCCAGCAACTGGAAGGGGTGTGAGGTTTTGCTGCAAAGCCTGGTGGTGCTGTGCTCTCAGTGACACCAGCTTGGTGACCGAGCTCTCTGTCTGTCCTGGGAAGGAGCACGGCCGCTGAATCTGAGAGCCCGCAGCTCTCCTCACCTGGTGCGAGCTCCCCTCTCACAGGTGCCGCTCCAGGGTGCCCTGAAGTGAAGTTTGATTTTTTTTTTTTTTATTATTTTGTAGTTTATTTTTTCTTTCCCAGCCACGCATAAAAAGGCCCTGACAATTCCTGCTGTTGGTTAATCTCTAATGCATTGTCTGAACACAGCGGCAGCATCAGCACCTGAAATGGCATTCTCCAGTGTGATTGGCAAGGCGTTGGGATGAGCAGAGTAAAACAACCTGAGGGTTCCCAGAGGATCTCCAGGCACTGGTGTTCAGGCCAAAGAGTTGGAAGCCCTGACTGGAGTCAAACAAATGGGAATCTGGAGGAGGGGGCAGGAGATTTGGTGAAATGGGGTATGCAGCCATTCTGTGGATCTACCTTGTTTTTGAGTGCAATGTGCTACTGGAGCAGTGGCAAACGAGTAGCCAGGGCTTATTGTCATCTTCAGTGACTTTCACTGGGGTTTCCAAGCCCACTGCTTTCAAATACCAGAGCCCTGCTGCGCACTGTATCCAAGACATGCACATAGTACAGAAACTGTTGGTGTCGCCTCACCTCAACAGCTCAGTGTGGAGAGAAACCAGAAAGGAGTTTTATTTTATTTTATTTTTCTTTTGTCCTTCCTCTCTTTGGATGTTTTGGGAAGGGAGGGAGGAGAGATACCTGAGTGAGAAGATGAAACCACTGATTTTGGATGACTTCTGGCCTTGCAGGGACACTGGTTGCTGCAATTTCTCAGTGATTTCAGGAGGCACTATACAGCTGTTACAGGAAATCTCTAAGTTTGTTTCTTCACCCTAATTAGGGGTTTAGCTCCAGCAGCCCACTGGCAGGCAATGGCTGGGATGAGCTGGCTTGTGTTAAGAGCTCAGAAAAGAGAGCTCCTCATAGATGGAGGAAAATGCAAATGTTGGAGCAGGGCTGGGCTGGGCTGTTCCTCCTCTCTGGGGGACCCTGGGAGCTGGGACAGGCTGGCGTGCATGTGGGTGTATGTACATGTGTGTGCGTGGTGCAAGTGTTGTGTCCATCTTTTTCCTTGTTCTTCTTATTCTGGGTACAATACACTTCTCACGATGTTGTTCATGGCAGTAGGTGCCCTAACTGGTGTCCTTTGATCCTCCTTGGGACCGCAGCATCCATCCACACACCCACAGCACTGCAGGGAGGTGGAGGAGTTTAGTCTTTCCTCTGGTTATCCCCCTTAATGCAGCCATGTCTCCCTTAGCTCCTTTACTTGGGAAACTCTTACACTGACATCCAGAGGTCAGTATAAGAAAAGAGTTCTCCTAACAGTTTCATTTTTCCATCCCCTTTTCTCTGACGTGTGAAAAATGCTGCAGGAAACGTATCTGGGTAGAGCAGTCACAAGCTGTGCTTCTCTTTGTTCTTTCCCATTTGACTGCAGACCGATTTATTCTGGAGGTTGCTCTGTTGGAAGCAGGAATGAAATCCCCAGGCTCTCTCTCTGCTCGACCTGGATCAGAGGCTTCTTTTCTACTCAGGTGCTCACTGCAGTCTCATCTGTGGTAGGAAATTCAAGAGGATCCCACGGGGCTGCGAGCATCTTGAATGATGCATCTTGAGCAAGCACAAATGTCAAGGCACATGCACACAAGGAGGTGATCCGCGACAGCCAGCGCGGCTTCACCAAGGGCTAACCCTGCCTGACCAATTGGTGGCCTCCTACGATGGAGTGAGTGCATCCACTGACAAAGGAAGACCAACTGGTGTCATCTACCTGGACTCCTGCAAGGTCTTTGACATGGTCCCACATGACATCCTGGTCTCCAGATAGGAGAGAGATGGGTTTGATGCATGGGCCATTCAGTGGATGAGGAATTGGCTTGAGGTCGCACCCACAGAGTGGTGCCCAATGGGTCTGTGTCCAGGTGGAGGCTGGTGGTGAGCGGTGTCCTTCAGGGTTCTGTCCTGGGACCAGTGCTGTTTAATATCTTCATCAGTGACAGACAGGGGGATCGAGTGCACCCTCAGCAAATCTGCAGATGGCACCAAGCTGAGTGGTGCAGCTGATACACCAGAAAGAAGGGATGGCATCCAGAGGGTCCTGCACAGGCCTGAGAAGAGGGCCCACATGAACCTAATGAGGTTCAACAAGTCCAAGTGCAAGGTGCTGCACCTGGGCCGGGGCAATCCCAGACGTGAGCACAGACTGGGAGAAGAACCCACTGTGAGCAACCCTGCAGAGAAGGACTTGGGGGCTCTGGTGGATGAAAAGCTCAACACGAGCCAGCAGTGCATGCCTGAGGCCAGAAGGGCAACTGCGTCCTGGGCTGCATCACCAGAGGGGTGGGCAGCAGGGGAGGGAGGTGCCTGTCCCCCTCTGCTCTGCCCTCCTGAGGCCCCACCTGGAGCCCTGCATCCAGCTCTGGGCCCTCAGCACCAGGAGGATGTGGGGCTGTTGGAGCAGTCCTGCCTGCTCCCTGCAACCCAGTAAATGCAGCTCCCACTGACCTAGAGAGGTGCTGAATAGCATGAACACCAAGAACAAAGTGAGGTTCCTTACTGCTTTTGCTTTTCCTAAGGTCTTTTTGGTGTTCTGAATAGCTTTCAGTTATCCTGTAACTCATCGGTGAGAGATTTGTCTGCGTATGTGACAAGATTTTAGTGTTTCTTTGAAAATCTACAGTAGCAATTTGGTGCATAGTGAATAACCAGAACCTGCAGTATGCTGGACCCCACCAGCTGTAATTTGGTATGGGTAATCACTTATGCTGCTGCTTCTCTCTGCTAGCTGTGAAAGCGCTGTGAATTTAGAGTAGGAATCAATTAAACAGCAAATAGGTTTTTTTTTGTCAAAATCAATTAAGTCCTTCTCCCAGCCAGTGCAGTGGTCTCCCTGGAATTTCATATTCTGCTTGGCTACCATTTCTTCAGGAGCTTTTGCTGGATAATGTTGATATTTTATGGCTTTATTTAAATCATATGGATCAATGCATATGCATACCTTATTTGGATTTTCAATTACAACCATATATTTAGCCTAAATGAATTATCCAGGTTATAGTTTCAGCTACACAGAGAATTTTTCATAATGCCCAATTCAATTTTTACTTTCTCTGTAAGCATAAATGATTTCTTTGGAGGCTGGGATCATTACAGTTGTTTTGCCTTCTCTTTGCAATATTAGTCTTCCAAATAGGTCAGACCAGAAGTTTTCAAATGTCTTCAACCTGTGGATTCTGCTGCTGCTTTGGATCGAGAGGCAGATGCTTTGTGTGTGTCAGTGCTGTGAACTGCACTGCGGTGTAGATGAAAGTCATTTTCTGAGTCACTTGTTATGGACTTTCTGGATTGCTGGCAGCCTCCTCGTGCTTACGCTCCCACCCACAGCTCTCAGAGCATGGGTGGCAACCGCTGCCCAGCACCTGTGCTCTTGCAGACCTCTTGCACCTGGATTAAAAGAAGGTCATTCTTCCTGCTGACTACTATGTATTGGGCTAACCTGAATCCACGTGCATCTCTGAACCCCAAAATGCACTTGACAATCGGGCCCTAGGTTTCTAGGTCACTGCTGAAAGCGGAACCTTGGCTCCTGGATCATCAAAGTAATTTTTTGGATGTTTTCCACAGGTAATTATATCCTCAATCAGTGTTTGGGAGAATGAAACAATCCTGAATTTTAAGCCAAGCTGTGGTTTGACTATAAATCAGAAAATATTAGCCTAAAATATTTTTATTTACTTGGGTCTATGCTCTAATTCTCAACAGCAGTTTTAGAGAGTTTTCTTCCATAGTTTGTGGTATGTTCCAGCTCAGCTCTACTTGCTGTCAAGGAGCAGCTTATTGTGCCTACAAAGATGTTTCTCCTTGTGCTTATCAAATACATCTGAATTCACACTGATATCTTTGTAAAATACCTCTGAACGTTAAAACATCTTTCCAGGGTACTTCTGAGATTTTTAATGAACATCTGCCAGTTTTTGACTTTGTACCTGCGATCTGTGGGTGAGACAGGACTAAATTCATCAGCCACTTGTCATCTATTTAATTCTTAAAAATAATTGATTACTGGAGGTAAATGATTTGTTCCTCATTGTCATCCAGGGAACCAATGCATGCAGACCTGACCTTGCCAGCAGTGAAAATACTGTTGCAGAAATGGGAAATCTCACTTTTATTTTATTGTGTTAGAAATTATGAGGTGCTAAGAGGGCCAGAATAATAAAATAGCTATCTCAGATTTGCTTTTACTCCAGGGTTCCAATTTAGATAAATTAAATCTGAAAAGGGGGTAATTGCTAAAATGTTATGAATGATTGATTCATTTTTGCATGTGACAGCCAAACAAACAAAAAACGTTAAGTTGTTGGGCTTTGGAGAGCTGAAGGGTCCCAGAAGGGTTCAATCCACCCACTCTTGTCAGGGTTATTGTGCTGCTCAGATTTCCAGAGCCGCACAGAGCATGTGCTGGTTAAGAAGCACTGCAGTCTTTGCTCCAGTGAAACTGAATTCCTTAATTAAGCAAGGGGAGAAAGATGCAAAGTGCTCACTGCTATGCTGTGGCTCAGGTTGTTGTGGAGGTGCAGAGTGTGGCCTGGACCCTTCCAGGGCAGGAGGGAAGTAGGTCTGGGCCTCCTGCATCTCTGGTGAGCAACCCCAGACTCAGAGAGCCCTGGGTAAAGGGACGGTTTCTTACCCTATGCTGTGAGTTAGCCTTTCTACTTTTCTACATTATTTTTCCTGTAGCAGTTTTTCTGTAAGTTGTGGAGCAAGGCAGCTCACCTTTTGGGGACTACTTTGTTATTAACCAGGGGAATGAGACAACTGCACAGATTCTTCCTTACCATGTGAGTTACTCTGTTATTGCTGCCAGTTTCATCCCCTGAATTCCCACATGCCAGTGATTGAGAGTGGTATTCAGACTCATGCCTGCATATCATACGACTTTCCCTTTATCACTTGAATGCTGCTAGGATCCGTTTTCAGAGCTTTGCCATCTGTTAATTTAATAATTGCCTAATGTTGTAATACACACATGCTTTAATTGAACAATTTCCTGGTTCCCATCATAGAATCTATTTAATCTGTCAATATTTCTCTATTGTGCTTTTTTTTTTATGTGGTTTTTTTTTTTTTTTTTTTTTTTTTTTTAAAGAAAAAAAAAGTGGCATAATTACAATAACTTCAGTTAAGTCTGGTACTTCATTAGACAGGCTTCTGTAGTGCTTCATGGTAAATATTGTAAAATCCCGAGGTAACTTTAAAACAAATTTGAAACTTTTTATATATTAAGGGAATACATCCTCATTCTTACAAGGTGGTAGGTTTAATGGTGCAATTATCTGGTCTATTTGTTATTATCCAGCTTACTTAGGCAGCAAAAACTTTTCTTCCAATAGTATGAACTGATGCAAAAATAAATTTAGACGGGTTGGTTTATTTTATGTCCGCTGCAACTTTGATTAAAAAGAAGAAAAAAAGACTGTTCCAGAATGCCAGATGCTGGGGACACTAGATGAGGAATGGACTTATCTCAGCGCAATGCCTTTCTTCCTAGTTTATGTGAAGCTGATTTTAGACTCCGATGAGAAAATAAATAAAAATATGACTCCTCCTTGTTCCTTCCAGACATGCTGAATATATTTATTGTATAGGGAATACATGCTTCAATTTTACTTTAGTGCCTCAGCTTTTGATTTTTAATGAAATCTCTGCCAGCTATAGGTTGCATTGGACAGGAAAGGCCAGCAATAACACTGGCAACCTCATTAAAGCCTCTTGCAGTACGTCATTCCCGTTTCCTTGTGAAGGTTTTGCCTTTGCTTAACTTTGGAGCTTTGCAAAATGATCAAATAAAGTTTCTCATAAAAGCACCAAGAGCTTTTAATGAGCCACTGAGAAAGAGCCATATTTTAGCCATCAGTGAGTGCCTCTGAGCCACAGCTGGTGCTTGGTTGTCATGATTTTGCTTCCCTCTATGACACTCTGGGAGGTACCTATGTCCTCCTGAAAACATTCACAGCTCATTATCATCACTGTTGTTACTATCATTATCACCCCCTGCATTTTACTCTTAAAAGTCTAAGTGCCCATAGCTTTGAATCAGCTGCTGGGACTTCCATGGCGTGTTGAGGAGGATTCTGTTAACTTTAGATAGCAAAAAGGTGCAAGCTAAAGCTGTACTCTTCAGCTTTAGATCCCTTTTAAAGTCCATGGAGAGAAGTAGGCATCCTGTGGCAGTGGGTGATCTCCACCCTTTTAGGCATGCAAATAGGATCGAGTGCATCCTCTGGCACTCTCTCATCCTTAGGGCTCATCTTGATCAAAATGGACTTCTTCCACACTGCTTTGCACCTTCTTATCCTTGCCAGTCATTACGCTGTCTCTCCTTTGGCTGCCCTGCAGGAGCAACGTGCACTTATATTTTTTTCTAATTTTCTATCAGGAGTTTGAAGACTTGTTATGGGTTGTGGCAGAAGGCTGTGGTGAAAGAGGGAATCTAATGCAGATGTTCTGAGCAAAAGACAAGTGGGCATTGGGCCATGCTTTCTCTTTAGAGATGCAAGTTCAGGTTTTGTAAAGTGCTTTGAAGTCCCCTGGGATGAAAGCTAATGTAAAATGTGACAGTTATTACTATAAACTCTCTCAGCAAACTTGAACTTGCCCAAATGTCTATTCATATGCCTATAAGAAATAAATTCCAAATAATTGTATTATGCCCTTTGTATTAGTGGATTTTCTGCCAGTAATTGACTTTATAGAAAAAGACATCTATCAGCTTAGCAAGGAGTTTACACCCAGCCCACTACTAGGAAAATTACAGGACTCTGTATGTGAAAGCATCTTTAACAGCGTGGTTTAAAATGAAAAGCAGCCCTAACAACACTGTAATTATGAGTCTCCCCTCAGGCTAATCCAGCTAACAAAGTGTTTAATGCTGAATGAGTTTTCATCTAGGATTCAGATACATCCTGGATGAAACTGAGGAGAAAAGTGAAGATGTGCACATTTGCTTAGGATTCGATTTGTGAAGGCATGCAGGTGTTTGCCACTCTAGAGCTGGAATACTAGACCATCACCTCCCCCAACAGGTCTTAGGGGTGCATAAGGAAACATCATCATTTATCACACTAAAGATCCCAAAGCTCTAAAATTTCTGCCCACAGACCCACGTGTAACTGCTGAAGTCTGTATGACCATGAGCAGGTCAGTTCCTTGCAGGCTTTCAGCCCACCGGATCTGCAGCACAGGACTTCAGGACTGACTTTCCTGAAGCTCCGGCTCGGTGCTGCTCATGCACTTGCAGGGTGTGTGTGAAGGCTCAGGGTCACATCACTTTCTTGTGTCTCTTAGATCCGAACAACTGGGATTGTGAACATATGTAGGCTGAGGAATCATACTTAATGTCTTCACTAACAAAGAGAAAGAAGCAAGGGACTGGCGTCCCAGCCCATGGCAATGACACGTGGCCACGTGTAGTTAGAGAGTTAGAGACCTTAGGGAGACCTCTGGCCTTCAGACCCGTGTCTGTGCACATTTACTATCCCTCTACTGGCCTGCTCAAGATCTTTCCAGAAACCCCACGGAGCAAACACTTGAGTTTAATCCACTTCCCTTAAACATTTTGAATCAAGCCTTATTGAAATGTGTAGTTCCAGGCACTGTCAGGTAGCTGAAGTTTAAGCCACTAAGTGGTCACCCCCAGGGGAAAGCCTGCTCCAATTTTATCTGTATTCCTTTCTTTAGCAAACAAGGAAATAGTGAAGTTGTGCTGAACATAAACACACTGAAACCTGAAAAATCAATTTCTTTGGTAGTTAGGAGGAATCTTTCCTGCATTCACAACAAAGCTAAGATTAACTGGAGAACACCGTTTCTGAAGAAGAAGAGAACAAACCAACAAACCTTTTCATGGATCCTATAATAATTAACATTCTGTCTAAGTAAATCAGTAACTCTAAGTAGCTTAACGAGGAGGTGTTTGCTCTAGGACCAGCTTAGCACCAGGGACAGGGCTGTGCAAGAGCTGGGCAAGAGATTATCCCATTGGCCTCTGGGTGATTCCATGTCTTACTCCGGAGTACCACAAACACTATTAAGGTTTCTAGAGCTTTTGCATCTTGAGGATTTACAATAGTACATCCTCAGCCTTTGCTTTTTTCCCCATTCTACAGTCCAGAATAGGGAACATAAAAGTGACAGACCAAGGTGTGAGATTTGCTTGTGGATACCAAATTCTTCAGTTTTCACAAAGATTTCTAATCCAGAGATTATTTTTCAGGTTCATGATTAGCACAGATTTAACATGAGACAAACTTGTTGTCTAAACATTAAAGCTGGCCTTGTTTTTGAACATATTTAAGGCACTTGTACATTTTCACCTCACCTGCTCATTCATTTGTACAAGCATACTGAAGGTATCATACACTGAAATTGGAATATGAATAGTGTCAAAATACTGGCAAGCCTCCAGAACCCTGGGGATCTAAAATGAGACAAAAATCTAGAGGAAGTAATAATAAAGGTGAAAAAACTGCTTGCAGTGTTATGTTTATAATTTCATCTCAAGTTTTTGCAAATATATATAATTTGCAAAGTACAGCCTTTGTAAAATCAGACCATCTCAACATTTTCAGGCATTGAAATGGCTCCTCTGAGACCTCACCTGCATCCTTTTCAAATTCTTCCACGTGCTTCTCTCAGCAGAAAATACGATTAGGAAAAGCTGCGAGCTTGAAAAGGTGTCGCAATAAAATAAAAAAAAAGACCTCAGAAAGGCTTTGGAAGCTTGATAGTAATCAAATCTACTGCAGAAAAGAAAATCAATGTTGCTATCTTTATATATCAACATAAACATTTATTTTTCATTACACCAATGAGAAGGACAAACTGTAATGAATCAAGAGGGATTTCAGGAGTGGAATGAAGACGGAAAGGCCTGGCTTGTCAATGTTCCCCCCTTGTGAAGGATAACCCTGTCTCTCCAAAATGCTGTAAATCTTTCACCCTAAGCGCCTATGCAGACAGAAGCAGGAAGAAGAACAGACCTCCAGCAACTACTCATGGCCAAATTGCTTCCACTTCAGTAGCTCTCTAATGGGGAATATTGATTGGGATTTCTTTAGCTGGTGGGCAGGGCTGCAGGTGTGTAGATCTCCAGGACCTTATTGCCAGAGGCGGGTGTTCTCTGGGGGAGCGGATCAGGACAGGGTCCTTGCTCCCCAGGGGGTGTCAGGAAGGCTGATCTGCAGCACCCAGAGGACCCAGCAAGACCAAGTCCAGCCCTGCCAATGCTCCCTGCATGCAGGGAAGTATACAGCAAGTGCTCAGCCACACCGTGGATTCTTGTCAGAGTGGGATTTTGCTCAGAGCACTTCTTGGTGCTGTCCTGAATAACGTAGCTACAATTCTACACCCCTCTTCTCTTGGGTAACCCTTAGACACCCCTCAAAGTTATCCCTAGAGTACCCACAATCATACTGTGAAACATAATGTGAGCTTCCAATTGGATGCAATGCAAACTCCACCTGAATAACACACATTTTAAGGAAGGCTCTTCATGAAAAGAGAGCATCTTGAAAATTTCCCATTTGATGTGGGTTTCTGTGCAGTCCCACACCCCTTTTCTTAGCCATTTGCCATGGACATTAAGGGGAACTCTGGATGCTCACTTCCACCAGCTTTAGGAAACAAGCTCTCCCTCATCCCCCCCAAAACCCTAAATAATAGTATCTCTGTGGCAACTAGGACTTCTTGAACTGGAGGTAGGATTTACTACTTACTATTCAGTATTCTGTAGCCATCACTTGGTATTAGTATCTGCATTTGTAATTCACTAATCCTTCATTTAGAAAGATTTGGGTGGTGGAAACAATACTTTGAGACTCTGGTGACCTCCCACTATGGATAAGATTTTGCAAACAAAGCAAAATGTTCCCAGATACTCTGTACAGGCTGAATGTCCTTCACATAACAAGTCAACAAACATGAGGAAGCAATGAATACATTTGCAGAAAATGGTTTGGGATCATGGATGGAAGGACTAAATCACTGAATAATGTGTTAATTCTACCATCTCTAATATGAATGAGGAAAGAGAGATTTAGATATGTGAACAGGTCAGGCATCAGAGATTTTTGTTTGTTTAATGCAAAGTTTGAAGCACAAAACACAGACTACACTAAGTTTCAATTAAAAATATATATATTTTTAATTTATGTTTTAGATTGCATGGAAGCATACCAAGGTTCTTGTAGCCACTGCAGAATGAAATTGCTCTCCTTCATAGCACAGACTTTGGAGTACCTTCCCCATAACTTGGGGGGAACAATTTGTAGGCTGGAGGAGAGGGCTGCAGGAATGGGCTGGTGAGAACCTTACGAAGTCCAACAAAGGCAGAAGTAAAATCATGATCTGGGAGGGAATAACCCAATGCAGCTGGACACAGTAGGCAGCTTTGCAAAAAAAATGCTTCTGGGGCTGCTGCTGGTGAGCGTGAATCAACACCATGTCTCCCCAAAGCCCTCCTAGCAGGAGTGCAGCCAGTACGCTGAGGGAAGGGATCCTTGCTCTGTTCTGCACTGGTGAGATCCCACCTGCAGTGCGTGACCCAGTCTAGGACTCCCAGTGCAAGTCCCGTGAGTCCAGCAGAGGCTACCAAAATGACTGGGGGTGGAGAACAGGACATGTAGACATGTGAGGAGAGATTGAGGGAGGTGGGTCTGTTCAGCCCGGAGAAGGGAAGGTGAAGGAGAGACCTCCCTGCTGTCTGCAGCTGCCCAAGGGGAGGGTGCTGCGAGGGCTCTTCCCATGGTGGGAGGCTGGGAGCCAACACGTTGGAAAAAGGAAAGTCCCCATTGGATAGAAAGAAAAAAAATCACCCTGACGGTGGTCACACACTGGGCCAGGGGTGCAGAGATGCTGTGAGACAATCAAAACTCAGCTGGGCAAGGTTTGGAACAGGATGCTCTGGCTGGCTGTGGTTCGAGCAGGAGCTTGGACTGGGGACCAAGCACACATGATGGTGTGATTCATGTCCAACCATGAGTGCATCAAAGGTAGAGCTTTGCGTCAAAGGGCAGTGACTAAAGCTGTTGAATAATCTTGTTGAAGCTCTGACTGTTCTGAGAAAGCTGCAGCAGTTTGTCATATGAAATTGTACGTCTGCAGGGCACCATGAATGAATCCTTTCCTTTGCGTGGAGGGAATATTCATGACAGTTCCCAGGAGGATAAGTGTTTATGAAACCTTGCCAATTGCACATGTCTAGCCAGCCCTCTTTCTCTGTGATATATGGGAAGCCTGTTTTCTCAATGTGTTAAGGAAATAATTTTCATATCCTACAGCATTTTGATCTCAGTGTCTTTCCACAAAGCTGGCCCATGGACAGCCGTACCTTTCAGGTACCCGGTGACCTTCCTCCTCCTCCTTCAGGCTGCTCCCTCCTGCCCTCCTCATTCCCCCAGGCAATGCATTTTCTCCCCTTTGCCCTCTATAGTTCTAAGAGCAACACAGTCTTTTGTGCTCTGTGTTAGCCGGGCTGCAGGTTTCTCTTCTGCAGATGCCTGTAGCGAAGCAGGAGGGTCTCTCAAGACCTGTGTTTGCTGTAAGCGATATGCTGGGAACTGCTGTTCTATCTCTTGCTCTATGCTTGGATCAACGATAGCTCCAAGGCTTTCAAACCACTGCCATCGTGCACAGCTCCTCAATCAATGTTATCAGAACTGTTTCAGAAAAGCTGAAGCTCTGACAACACAGGCTTATCTTTCAGGATCTGCTTGGCAGTGCTTGAAGGCACCTAAGACTGGCTTCTTTCTCTCTGTTCCCTCTCTCTTTTTAAATAAATGTGGCATCCCCTTTGCTCCTCTGGGCTGGAAACTTTCTTTTCTCTCTGGGTGGCCGCTTTCTTTCACTCCAAGGTCTCAGGAGGCTTTGGGAATAAAGAGACCAACAAATTAGATTGGTTTCACCTAGTGGATGAGCCTGCAGCTAGGATATTGGGTTTTTGTATGCTGCAATTTAATTTCTTTCTCATCCTGTAAGCTGTGCAATCTTTTCCCAGTTCTTATTCCTGAGAGCAATGTCAGGATGTTTTCCTCTTCTCTGACACTGTTAACCTCTCTAAGTCTGAACAGGGAAGAAAATAAGCAAAATATTGGCTACTAAAACTCTTGGAGACCAACTTCTTGTGTCAATGTTCACTCTGGAGGATGTGTGAGCACTTCTGCTGTCCTGCTGGAGAGCCAGTTCTGAGGTTTTGCAAAACCTCAGTTTCTTCTTTGCAATAAATTAAGAGAGGGTGCAATTTTCTGCCTCTAGAACAAGCACCCTTTGGCCCCATTTGCTTTGAATGAATATGATCTAGCCTGCATAGAGATGACCCTTCCTCTCCTCCAAACCAGTCTGAGGTCTCAGTGCTGTGTTAAAAGTGATGGAGGCTGAGAATGCCCAGCAGCAGGCCCAGCCTGAATCCCCTCCCAGCAAAGTTCTGTTTATCCAAATGTAATACGGAACATATCAACAATCCAGAATACTTTTATTTCTTTTTAAAACCAAATATATGAAGGCATGGATGAAACAGTGCACCCCATAGTCCCAGCACTGTGCTCCTGAGCCATAATTGCAGAAGCTTGGGAAATGTCTGCAGAAGTCTGGAGCTGAGCTCGGCTGTCCCCAGCCCAGCAGAATCAGCCCCATCCCACCCCATAGCTGCTGGCCCAGCCCCTTCTTATAGCCTCCCATAATGGAGACATTGCAGTTCCTTGAGACAATCTACTCCAGTGATCTACTAGCCACAAAACAGATTAAAAAAAATTCTAAATGAGTAAAGTGAACATTTCATACTTCATTCTATATGCATGAATTCCTATCTTCCACACACAGAAAGCAATGCGTGTCTCTCTTTGCAGCAGCCATTTCCATCTTTAAAAAATGTTACCACATCATCCCCCTTCTCCCATCTCCTCTGTTTTATAATGGAAAAAAAGAAGAAGAACAACAACAAAAAAACACTTTGGTCATCTTTCTTCATAGGTCCTATTATCTAGGTTTCTGAATGGCACGCGAGTATTAGGAACGCATATGGCAACTTTGCTTCTGCAGAAGATGAAGCTCATGTATAAGGGCATAACTGATATTTGCCTTCATGGTATCACCACAAAATTAGCAGTGAAAATTTCTGCAGACAGATGCAGCAGTTATTAGCAGTATGGTCTAAACCCTACCACATTTCTTCAGCTATAGCATAAGAAGTTTATTCCATTGAGTTCTAACTAGACAGGAAGGTTTCAAAGCTTGAGTTATTCTGCTACTGAATTTTGTGAGTACAACAGCGTTACACAGGATCATTGCAAAATTTGCCAAAGGATCTACCTTTAACTCATTTTGCACTGCAAAACTATGCACAGATATATTGAATGATGCAGATAATATTCTTTACAGGATTAGGAGAGTCAGTCTACAAGGAAAAGCTCATCATGGAGCCTATGCTGCAGGATCTTATTGTGGTTATTCTACTGAGGGACTCTCTTTGTTGAAGAGCTAATTAACAGGAAGGCTGGAATGGACCCTGGGTACAAAAGAAAATCTTGAGGTACCCTATAAATAATCAGCTTGAAGATCATTTTGGACCCATAACCCTAGAGACAAATATATGCAGTTCAGACCAATTGCCTCGCTAAGGAGCAAATTGTAAACAATATACTTTTAGAGTTAAAAATTATTCTAATTTAATGATATCTGTTCAGTCAGTGTTTGGAAGTAAATCAGTGTGTGAGTAGCAAAACAATAATGTACTTTAAACTAAATTATTAGTAAACAAATCAGTCTGGTAGGCAACGAATGTGTGATACATAATTCATTTCTATTATCCAAAGCACTTCACTAGCTCTCAGAGCCTGGCGATAAAGTATGCAGAATACAGTATCCACCATCCCGGGAAACAGTCTCTAATGTGATATTAAAGTTAAAAGAGAAGTGAAGTATATTCCCCCAAAGCAAGGTATTTGAATAATCCTGGAATGAATCCATCTCATGCTTCTTTTTAAAGCTGGCTTTATTTTTTTTAACTAAAGTGCTTTCATTACAGCCCGAATGACAAATGTTCCCTGCTTGGGTCTGCCACCAACCCATGAATTTGTCCCAAGAGGTCTCAGTAATGCTGGAGGTGGATGTGGTGCCAGCCTGGCCCTGCTACCCCCCCATCCCTCTGGGGATCCCGGCTCTACCCCAGACCATGACCAGGGCTGCGTCCAGCTGTGTCAGGAGAAAAAAGCCATATGAGGCCATGGGAGGATGCAATAAAACCTTATCTGGCCAGTTTTTGACCTTGTTCCTGTTTTAACCTCATCTGTGATGCAGGAATAAGGCAGAACAAGTGCTGTGGGGGGAGAACAGGGCATGGGATCCTGGCAGATCCCATAGCCTATGACAGGGGGGTTGAGCGCTGAAGACAGATTGCTCTGGATGAGACACTGTTCTCTTCACACACATTGTTCCAGCAGCTATTTCTCTGCAGCGATGTTGGGGCAAGTGCTTCCCTTCCAAACCCTGCAGGTCTGGCTGGAGGGAGGTGATCATCAGGATGATTTATTGCTCTTCTCCTTTCACCTGTTTTATAGCTGGATGTAAAAAGGTGTCAACTCCTGATGATGATTTCATCTGCCCCATGCCATAAATGTCATTATTTCCCAGCAGGGATGCCAGGACGGTCAGAAATAGCAGTGCTGATCAGAAACCTTTCTTGCAAATACAACTGGCCACTCGGGTCCGGGGCAGGGGGACCTCCACAGGTCTTGGTGATTAGAAAAATAAAGGATTACTTGGGCAGGCCAGTAGATAAGGACAAGTACAGAAAGTTTCGGATACAGAAAGACCATTCCGGTTTTGGGGTTGGCACACTGATTACACTGCTCTCACCCAATTTGTGACAGTGGAGGGACTCCAGTTTACTACCAATCCTTCAGGTTTAATAACCCAGCCCAGAACTTTTGTTTAGAATCACATCACGTGTGATATTCTGGAACGTTGTTTTTTATAAAATACCCATTGCCTTTTAAAAAAATCTTTGCTTTCATACTGTGGTGCTTTCACTTGGGTAGGCAGCCAAGCTCCACCATGGCTGCTCTCTCACTGCCCCTCCTCAGAGGGAAAGGGGGAGAAAATACCATGAAAATGGCCCAAGGGTTGAGATAAGGGCAGGGAGATCACTCAACAGTTATTGTGATGGGCAAAACAGACTCAGAGTAGGGAGATAGTAAGATTTATTGCCTATTACTAACAAGTGAAAGAAGTGAGGAACAAAGGAAAGAAACCCAAAACAGCTTGCTACGTGAACCCACTACACGTACTGAAGATGACAGAGACTGAGTGATTAATGCAGCTGGCCTTAATGCTGAGATTAACCCAGTGTGATCTCTGCTCCATTGCTAATGGCATTGGGAAGTTTTCCCTCTGGGAAATGTCCTGCAGAGGAGGAGGCTGGTGGGACTCCAGGCGTGTATCAGTCCTGCCCCAAAGCTGGGGCTGCTGGGGTGTCTCAGGCTCTGTAAAATTTGTCAGCCATTTTACATTTGCCAAGAGTTAATGCAAGCTTATTGGGAAAAAACAAAACAACAAAACAAAACAACAAAACAAACAACAACAACAACAACAAAACAGGTAATGAAAGCATGGGAGGACTTTTCCTTTCAGAAGATGCACAACACCATGTGATAATGCATGATATATGAACGTGTCCCCAGAAGTGAGGCATCCCAACACCTTCTAAAATCCCATACTCCTGCACACACAACAAAACACAACCCCCACAGGAACTGTACCCCTTTTCCCCTGCCCTGTCTCACCTGCCTTCAAGCACACAGAGGCGAGGTGTGGGTGGTATGGTCCCCTTGGCTTTGTGGTGAGGAGGAAATCCATGAAAGCCAAATGGGAGAGCAGGCTGGGCAGATGGTGGTTCCACGTTGGTGTGCCCGGCAGCAGGGCTGAGCTGCAGGCTGCCCTGGGGGAGCCCAAGGCACCACTGATTTCAGGGGTCACTGGGCAGCCATGGCACCCAGAAACTCTGAAGATGAAGGCGACGATTTGAATGAACACCTTCATCTGAAAAAAAAAAAAAGGGGGGGGGGGGGGAAAGTGCTTTTCCATCTCTAGCTTTTGGCTCAGTTAGAATTAGGGCAGGGAATCTGCTGGCTGCAGCTGATACTCGCAGCATGAGCAGACTGAAAACTGCTCCCCAGGAGGAGCATCCACACCGGGCATCTGGCGTAGGTGCAGAGCCTGCATCCCGCAGAGGTGGCTTACAGGCTCTGTGCCATGAAGAGTCATACAAAATATGAAAGGGAATTCCCAAGACTACCAGTTTACCGAATATTAATTATTCTGGAAATTAAGGATGCCTCTCCTCTTTGGAACAGTGGTGGGATGTTATGGGGAGAAACCCACATTTTTTGAACCTTTCCGATGTTTTAAATGTATTTCTAGTGATTATTGTGGCACCTTAGGAAAGAACAGGGTTGTTTTTAAGGAGATGGACGAGTGACTGAGTTGCCACTTCAGATTCTTTGCATAAGCATCCTGCTGCCTGTCCGTCTGGGGCTGCAGGACCCGGGGAGTGTGTACTTGCCAAGGAACAACAGGCCATGCAGCCGAGCTGCGAACAGATCATCTGGAATAGCACTTGACATAAAGCACCCTCAGAAATGAGACATTCTTGCCATGTACACTCTTCAATGGACACATTAGACTCCAAGTACATAAAAATATATGACAGCCGATCTCTGTTATAACATTTACCTTCATGAGTTTAGGACCAGAGGTCATAACTGGATACACATGTCACAAAAAATCAATCATTAGATATTTTATCTGAACAATGAACAAAATGTATTTTTTTCTTCTACAACTAATCTTTGGAGAGTAAAATCTTTGGTTTTCTCTTGGATTTTTGACAATCCAGGTGCAAAAACACTCAGAGATGGGTGTTTTTATGCAAGGATTGTTTTTTGCCTGCATCCTCTAAGGCTCAGGATGTCTCTGCCTCAGAGTCCCTTTTTAATGGAAACTTCTCTTGAACTGAAGCATTGCTTGAGGAGGTTACAGGAAAAAATAACAGATGAATGGCAATATTGCCAGGGACAGATCACATCAGCCACATGCACTCAAGATCAAGAATGAGATAACGAACTGTCACTGTAGGGTGTAATCTTGTTCTCCAGACTACCCCAATACCAAAGGACTGAAAAGGGACTGATACGGTGCTGCTTGTATAAAAGGATTGGAAAGGTCCATGAAGCTACTTGTGATAGTCTGCCATCTCCAGCAGGCACCTTGGTGGAAGCTAAGACTAATGAGTAACGAGTGGACACACAGTTAGGGGTGACTTTTTTTGGAGAAAAGTCATTCCTCAGAAATCTAAAAAGGTCTGTAAAATCCTGATTGATATGTAGAAGCTGATTAGGGAATAAATTTCACCGTTTCTTCCAATGTAAGATCTCCTGCCATCATATGAAACCTGCACGTAACAGGCTCCAGACCACATGAGGGCAGCTCCTCCTGCCTCAGCGTGCAGTTAGCCTCTGGAAATTCTTGCTGCAGAAGCACCAGATGCAGAAGGTTTACTTCGGTTCAAAAATTAAGTAAATTCATGGAAAGGAGAATACATGGAGGGCTATTTAAATGCAAAAATACCACCTCTGTTTGAAACCTGCAAATCTCTGGGAGGTTAGAGAATCCATCAAGGAAATATTTAAATTTGTAGAGCAAAATACAGATCTTAACATCTTGGTGGGAATGGAATGGTGGGATGTGAGGACAAAAGATGGATCAGGATTAATTTGCTTTCTCTCCATTTTTCCTCTGGCAAACTGTTTGAGAACAAACATTCATTAAAGAAACAAATGAACAAGATGTTTAGTTTAGTTTATGGAATAAATAGGAAACAAATGCAGCAATAGTAATTGAAATATTTTGTCAATTGAACTCCATGTATGATTATTGATTCTTGGCTTATTTTTAAGTGGCTAATTGCAAGCGTTTGCTATTAGACTGTTATATTAAGTTTGTCATTATAATTATACAATCAACTGATATATTTACAGAAGACTTCTACTGGTTGATTGCTCAGAGGATGTTTACACTCTTACTTATTTTTGACAGAAATTTATAATTCAGCCTTATTCTCTGACAAGGGCTGCATATATATTGTTTTATAATTTTTAACAGAGCTGAGGGGGGAATAAAACATTATGTATAATTTATTTAATGAATTTGGCTACGTCCCTTGATCTTAAATTGTTTGTCAGCAGTTTATGAATGTCCTGTGTTTATTTGTTATTCAAAAAGGACTTCTGGAATAATTGTTAATGTTCCTTCCTGCTCTGTTAATTGCTTGTGAGCAGTTTGTTCCCTGAGCTCGGGAGGAAAGTCTGAGCTGTGGTGGTGGCTGTGCCACTGATGGGCTGCTGCTGGGGTGGGAAGGGCCTGAAGGACCTTACCCAAGCCCTGCTCAAGGCAGGGTCAGGCAGAGCACTCTGCCCACAGCCACGTCCCATTGGGTTTTCAGTATCTCCATGGATGGAGACCCACAGGCTCTTTGGGTAATGTGTTCCTGTGTTTGTCTACTTTCACAGGAATTATTATTATTATTTTTATGTTTGACCACAATATGTGTTTGTCCTATGCTGGGGCAACACCCAGAAGAATGTTCTTTACTCCCCCATTCAGGTATTTCTACACATCAACCACATCTCCCTGAGACTTCTCCAGGCAGAACATCCCAGGTCTCTCAGCCTCCCCCTTGTACATCCAGCTCTCCAGACCTTTAATCACCTCCATGGCCCTTTGGTCATCCATATCTGTCTTGTACCGGGGAACCCAGAACTGGATCCCCCAAATGGGCCATCTGGTTTGGAGTTCTCTGATATTCCTTCAAGAACTGCTATGCAAAGACAAAGCTTAGACCCCTTGCCTCAGTTAATAATGCTGATTTTCTCTAAATGAGTAAATAGCTATAGGAGTACTTCTTTAATCTCTTTCCCAGGCTGAATTTTTAAGAAATGAATATTCCCACCAGACCTACCTATTCATAGCTATGAACCAATATTTCCATTTCTGCAATTTTGTCCTACATGTTGGACATGGCTTTCCCTAGAAATGCCCCCGGAGAGCACCATTTCTGGGGCATTTGGGTGGTCCTGGCACTGAGTGTTTGAGATGAGCTTTGGAGCTGCCCTTCCTCCTCCCAACACTGGGGACTTCGATGCCATGGTGTGGCTTCCACCACCATAAAAATCTTCCATCATCACCTAAAGCACAGAGGAGATCAGTGGGGCCATGGGGGCAATCAATGTCTTCCAGAAGCTGACGCCTCTCTTGGGACCTGCGTCAGGAATGTGGCCAGGTGGGCAATGTCCCTGGGAACACAAATTGTACGGCGCAGCACGCTCGCAAAGACAAACAAAACATCAACATAATAGCTCACTGTCCTCTCTCACCAAGGCTTGCTGTGATTTACCTCTTATGAGTTCGTTCTAACCTACACACAGTCTGTGGTAAATGAAAGAGCTCATGCTCAGAAGGTTTAGGATGAAAGACTTTCTGTCCCTGCTCAATTTATGATATTGTGGGTCTGTAATGTTATGTTTCCGCTTGTATTAGATTTTTGGTAGATTTCTACAGCAAAAAAAGACAAAAAAAATGAGGGAATGCCAGTTTTATATCATCTGATGGCTACATCATTAAATTCAAGAACAAGGGCATAATAAAGGTGAAGAGTTAAGTAAAAAGCTCGATGCAAAGCTCACTGAAGTCTTGGCCCTTGGGCACTGTGCTGCCATGAGGGGTGGGCAGCAGCCGGCTGTGCAGAAGCCCCTTGCTCCTGCCCGGGCTGTGCTGGCTGTTGGCTTTCCCGGGGCTCGTCCCTGTCTCTGCTCAGTGCTGCTCTGCTGGCACGCTGCGGGCCAGGCTCAGCCTACGGGGGTAAGGGGAACTGGGTGCTGGCCAGGGTGCGGGTGAGACCCCTGGGGGACAGAAAGGACAACCAGGGACAAGGCAGTGGGGAATGCTCCCGGGCTGTGTTTTGTTGTTCATTGGCAGGTTTTGCTGCTTGTTTGCACACTCGTCTTTATTGCCACCTATTTATCACATGAAAAAACAGCTAGAGTATGTTGCTCTTCTAACATGGCTGGCTTGTGCAAGGCGTCACTGGGTGTTTTACAGCTGTGAGCAGGTAAATGTGGTGGGTAGCTTTCCAAGGGAATCATTTTTCATAAGAAATCACAAAGCGGCAAGAGCAACATTTTCTGTCCTCCACTCAAGCTTTTGCCGTTAAGTCTGTGAGGAGGTTTGGGCTGCTTTCCGTTTCTGAATGGAGATTTATGCGTGCATCCTCTAAGTAGATCTTAATTTATTTTTGTGCAGTGAAAAGCCTTGCTCCTGCTCAGCCACGCAGGGACCGGGCAGGGCAGGATGGGGCTGCAGGCACCTGCGTGTGTGTGGGCAACACCTACGGGGCTTTGACTTGGGTTTATGTGCTTAAAAAGTGACACGTGGCCCCTGTGGAGCTGTGAGACCTTCCTCCTGCAAAGCTGGTGCAGTCTGTGCCTAGGGGAACCACAGGACCCCTTCCAAACCACAAGGCAGCTGGTGTGGCTTGTCCCTTGGGCGAGAGGGAGAGGCTGCAAACAGGGCTGGGGAGGACGCCCCGGGACCAAAGGGCAGTACTGCCATGAGGTTTTGTTCTCACTGCTTCTGTAGCTGTAGCAGTCTCTAAATTAGCCTCCCTGTACAAAACCTGCTGGCAGACTTGCTCATGGATGAAATTGACCTTTGAAAGAGAGAGCTGAGATACCCAAGGGGCCGGACATCTCAAGAACCGGACAGCAGGTGAACATTAATCTGAGAGACATAATTTTTTTATGCTACACCTTAAAACCTCCAGTCACCTGAACGATTTACATCTTTGCCTTTCTAGGCTCCAGAGTCCTGCTTGTTCTTGTCCTCGACAGAAGTTTTGTGAGCATAACGCTGGGGTGTCAGAGACAGACAGACATCTTGCAGCCCATTTCCCCACATCAGGGGGTGTCTGTGCCTTGGGTGGGCTGTGGGAGAGCTGGGGTCTGGCCGCCAGGTGCCCTCCTGAACATCAGCACCCCTGCTTGTGGAATGGGGATAGCAGCTTTGGCTTTCCCTGACAAACCCCAAATGGCAACCTTCTGTGAGAAAAATGAAGTTCAGACAACGTTCAGCCCCATGATGCCAGGACCCAAGGGGATGCAGTCAAAGGGTAGGAAGGGGGTGAGAGACTTCCAGCAAACTACAGATGCTTTATGCCACATCCTGCAGTAACACAGCACCTTTTTACAGAGGTGCTGTGTGAGCAGAGGAGACAAAAAAGGAAAAAAAAAATCAATGTGTTGCATTTAGTTGTAACGAAAGACTGCTAATTGTTTATGCCCAATGTGCTCTCATGTTTATGTTGCTGTTTTACCACATGGCTCCTGCAGGGAGCTGGCTGTAAAACAAATCCTCCTACAGCAACCCTGTGCAGCTTCCTCAGGTGGCTGGTTTAGCACGCCCCTGTCTCCTGCTCTCTGCATGCAAGCACTATTGATTAGCACTTAATTACAAAACCGCTGTTTGTTCTGAGGACAAGGAGGCAGTTTAACAGGGAGGTCTCTTGGGAAGGAGCTCTTTACAAGAACCTTGAACGAGGCTGAGCTGGGCTGGGCAGAGGGGTCCATAAAAGAGGGTCCTGTTTCTGTTAATTTGTGGTGTCTGGGGAGGTTCCTGGTATGATGGAGGGCAGGGGTGCTCCACCTTGTTCCCTTCTGAGCCTGGTGTTGGGCTCCCTGCCCTGTGGTGCTCGGAGTGGCTTTGTCACGTCCAGGTGACAGCCCCGGCACTGCCGTGCAGGGCAGGTTGTGCAGAGCTCCTCCTCTTCCCTCTCCATCCTGGTTGGATCTGGAGCTTGCTCCAGGTGGAGGTTCTGTGTGTGTGTGTCTTCCAAGGCATGGCTTCCAACCTGTTTAGTTGTTAATACTATTTCTCCTCTGCAAAGCAATCCAGATCTTCCCCTTCAGTGTTTTCATGCTTGCAGACATGAAATTTGGCTTCCCTTGCTCTCCTGCTAGCCAGGGAACCACCTTCAGATGGTTCGGGTTTTATGTTTATGCCTGACCATGTCCTTGGGTGTCCCAGCCCCACTTCCAGTGAGGCAGTATTTCTGCCACCAGGGCAGTGAGAGGCCTGAGTAAGGTTGTAGTAAAGGGTGAGAGAGGTCTTATGCTTTCCCTATTATGGGAATGGCATTTGCTAAGAAGCAATCCAAGCTAGATAAGGTGGAGGAAAAGAACTATTTTACCTGTATTTTTTTGTTTGTTTGTTTGTTTTAGAAAAGCTGGAAAGCTGGTAGATGGATACTTCTGCTCTTTGTATAGGTTTAAGGTGTCCTTGTGACTGCATTGAATTGAAGGACTGGGAAAAACAAAAGCAAGAAACTGGGACCAGTGTGATGGACAGCCCTTGAAGGAGTGACTTGTTGCAGGTTTGCACTGCTCCCCGGGATAGCTGGGGTGCAGCTGTGTTGTCTTCCATCAGATGCTGCTGGGTGCAGCAGTGGGGGACCCAGCGGGTTTGCAGAGGGGACCTGTGTGCTCGAGGAAGGGTCTGTGCTCGTGGAAAGGGACCTGGGGCTGTCCTCCTCCACTGTCTGTGTCTTGCTGGAGCTGCCTGGGCCGTGGACAAGACATACTGCAACCCGGGGGACTTGGCTTTGCTGGTTTTGAGCAGCAGAAACAAAGCAGAAGTTCACTGTAGTACTGCAGTGGAGAAATGCTGCATTAAAGCAGGAAATGTCCAATGTGCATTTCAAATGAAGAGGTTTTTCATTTGTGTTGTAAAGGAGGAAAAATACCTTCAAGCCTAGTTAATAACACAGGAAAGCTCTTGTGGCTATCAGGGATCTTCAGCTCTAATCCCCTCTGATAACAGTAAATTGAACCAGCTCCTCTGCTGAGGTTTTTCTGTAGCTGAATCATACCCATATAATAAGAGAAATGGGCACTGCCTCTCCTATTTACCATTTCTTCATTTAAATAAGTTTTTAAACTGCACAGTTCTTCCTCCAGAGACATCTGATTTACTGCATTTTAAATGGCAACCACTCCTGCAACAATACCTTTTCCTATCAAGATTTGTAATCAGGCTGTTTTTGTTGAACTGTTGTTATTCAAGTTATTAATTTGTCATTTTGCGCAGAATATGATCACAGAAAGAGATGAGCAAAAGGGTTTATTCACCTGCAGGCAGAGTAAGATGGATTTAATTAGAGCAAAGCAAGCGGCAGGTTTTATTTTGTGTATGTGTGTGTGTGTGTTTTTTTTTTTTTCCTCAGCCCAGCAGTTTAAAAGCTTACACAGCAATCTGCATAAATTACTATGTACATTTTTTATTTAGATCTTACACCCAATTTGATTAATGGTAATGACTTTGACAGGGTCATTCTGAATATCTTGTAAGGGAATGGGATCTATCACTTTTGGTGCTATTCTCTCCAGAGAGAAAGTGAACGCTGGGAGCCATCCTTTAACAGAAATGTGGAGATTTTTTCTTGCTCTTGGGGTGAAGGCAGGAGGCGAATGCTGGTATCCAGGGAAGCTGGGAGGTGGAAGCATTTGAACTGGATGCAATGTTGGTTTTCCAAACACCCTACCTGGGCCAAGGTGAAAAGCAGTGTTTCTCCTGAAGGGAATATGATGGGGGCAGGTGTCAGTGTGCAACCCAGTAATCCCAATTTGAACGGCGATTCAGATCTCTTGAAGGAGTCAGCATCTTTCACTGCCTTAGCTCTCCTTCTTGGCTGATGCAATTAAGTCAAGTTTTCCATCTAGTGCTTTTGTGTGTGGCTCAGGCCAAAAGCCGAGCCCCGATCCTGCCGGCTGCAAGTTGGCCTTTGCCCTGGGGTGGCTGTTAGAAGAGTGGGAGTGTTGGCTAGGAGATGCTGGAGTTTGTATCCCCATTCCTCTCCTGCAGGAAGCAGTGCCACTGCTGCAACCGTGTTGCAAGGACTGGAACAAATCCTAGAGAGGTCTCAGGATCTCCCTCCTCAGAGGTTTTCAAGACTCATTTGGGTAAACTCCTGCCTGATCTGTTCTAGGGTTGGTGTTAGCCCTACTTTTGGGAGAACATTGGGTCAGAGACGTCTGGAGACCCCCTTCAGATGGCATTTCTGCGGTTCCTTTGGTTCTGCACCAAGTCACCACCAGGTCTGTCTGCCTAGAAGAGCCCCTGTAGGGGTACCTTTATTCAGGTGAAAGAGGAAGCTAAGATTATGATCCCAATCTCTACCTGAATGGAAAATGGAACTTTACCATAAGAAAACCCCCATTTTTATTGATGCTGCACAGAGGCAAGCAATCTTGCATCTAGTTTTAGGAGAGCAATATAACTGGCATTGACAGCCGGGCCTAATAATAATAAAAAGGCCCAGCTTCTCGTAGTGCATCCTGATAACAAAACACAAAACTAGAGTGTGAATTTATCACATAAAAATTCATCTACCATGGCTAAAGCCCTGTAAATTGAATTCTATATTTTGGTTGTTAAATAAATAACATTAAAAAACAAAAAACAACAACAACAAAAACACATAATGATAGAAACATTGCTCAGCTCCTGCAGTTAAAACAGCTCCTTGTTAAAACATCACTTAGAGTAATTTATGAGGTTTGATTAAAACGTATATTTAAATGAACTATAATTTCCCATCTCTCCCTGTCTCTTCCTCCAGCCACCCCGCAGCACCAAGGATGTAAAACATTATATTGAGGTTAGGTTTCTTCAAAGAGAAATGGTAAATCTAATACCCTGCACAATAACATCCTGCCCCACCTTGGTGCTGACCATATCCCACACCACAACCTGACACAGAGAAGCTGCCCCTCGCTCAGTGCTCTGCCCACCGACCCTCGCTCCTTGCATCCACTCGGGCTTGTGCCCAAATACGCCATGGGGAGAGCAAGGTGGGATACTTGCAAGCATAAAACCTGAGCACAAGGAGATAAATGAGTATTAAAGTGCTTTTAGACATCAGAGGTGTGTTCCTTGATTGTGCTCAGCTGAGGTCAGCTCTATTAGACTGGAGCAGAAACCCACTGAGCTCAGTGTCTGTTTTTGACAGCGAGCGAGAGGGACCCAATATAATGATTCTTCCTTTGATCACTGTCCCGGGAGCTGGGAACACACAGCTTATGCACTCCCTGAGCCAGAGGCTGGGTTTTTGTTGAATTTAAAGGACTTCAATGGATTGTTCTTCTATGAACTTGTCCAACTGCCTTTTGAACCTGTACAAAATTTCATATCCGTGGGCTCCCACAGTGAGAAGTTCAGCGGTGCAATGTGTGAAGTGCCTCCTTCTGCCTGTTTTGAACCTTTCAATTACTGGTTTCATTTAATGATCCTAAATTGTTATATTAGAAGAGACCACAAACAGTCATTTCCTATCTGCTGTCCCCATGCCATTTTTCTATCTCCTTGCTGTCTTCTGTGCCTCTCAATTCCGGTTACTGCATCCCCTCCTGGGAGGTCCCAATCTGTTTAGCTGTTCCTCATTTGGAAGCTGTTTCATACCTTTGATGACTTTTGCTGCTTTCCTCTGGAATTTTTTTCAGTTCCACTTTATTCTTTCTGAAACAGAAAGACCAGACTGTGTCCAACTTTCAAGATTCAGGCAAGCCATCAATTTATGTGGTGGCATAAAGCAGCAAAATAGATGTTCTGCTCTGTTCTGTAATATTCCTACCATTTCCTCATAGGTTATCATTGTCATTTCTATAGCAAATTCTTCAAATTGTTTCAGCCCTGTGACTTTAAGTGCAGTTCATAATTATTTGAATTCAGTTGCATTTGACAGGCTAAGACAGATCCCAATCCATCTTCTACTTCCAAGCTAGCTGTTAGAAGCCCCGATTACTCCCAGCCTTTAATTCTGTTTGCACATTGTCGCTGCTTCCTTGTGATGGGCATTCCTGGGAGATATGAATTTTATAATAAAACACATATATTTACAAGAAATCTTTCCAAAAGTAATATTCTGTGAATTTTCTGTTCGCTGCCAGCAGTCAGAGGCAGTGTTCTCAGTGGCAGCAGCAGCAGTAAATGAACTACCCTTTTCACAGCCATATTACACTGGAACCAACAAACATTTCTGTCTCAGCCTACAAATAAGTCTGAGCAATGGCTCCTCAAGAGAACGGGAGGTGGGCAGGCTGAGCAACAACATTTTTCCACTTCAACACCATTTCCTATTTGCAAAATGAAGGTGTTGCAGCCCTGAGCAGCGACTCCAGGTGGTGAAATGCTGAGTGCGCTCCTGGGTGGCAGATGCTGTGAGTGATTTCTCTGGGGCACCAAACAGCCGAGGGCGTCTTTGCTGTTCATCACATCCTCCACTATTTCACTTCTACCTCCGAGTGAGATGTCTGGTCCAAGCTGGTCAGCATGGCTCTCACAGAGTCAAAGACAGGTGTTGGCATCACCAGAGGACATTTGCATCTTCTCCACCACCACTCCTGGCTGGGGCAAACGTCTTCCCTTCCTGAGCCCTGCAATGGTTGTGATGAGCTGAGTCTCTGTCCTCATCCACTGAAGCCAAACCTGAGCATCAGCCTGCAGCATCAGCTTGATACCAACCAGTTACCAGCACCTTTCTGTAGAATGAGAAGATAAAACCAGCTCTCGTGCTGGCTTTCAGCTGGCACCAGGAGGACATACGGTGCCCACACTAATGTAGCATGAGAGTGATGCGGAAAAGTGCTGGTTTTGGCAAAAGCCAGCACACTACTAACCCATGTGGCTCTCTGAGCCATGTGGGTCCAGTGGAGAAAGCCTGCAGTGCCTTTCATCATGCAGATATAGCATATTTTATCTGGCACTAGATCCTCCAGGTTCAGCTCTTACCACTGCAGCTGAATGTGGGTTCTGAACCCCATTCTCTCATCGAGGGAAACCTCAGGGAAAGCTGAACTTTTGCTCCAGCTGGAGCACCCTGCAGGTGAGCGACCACATCTCCATGCTGTGTTGGAGGCAGGTGAGGGCCCCAGATATTTTGGCACACCCTAAGCACTGCAAGCTCTGTTTTGGGGGATCTGCTGAGTCCCCAGCAGCTGGAAATGCTTTGAAGACCTGAGCTCGATCCAATGCTTTTATTTTTCATTTCTTTTTCTTTTCTCTCTCTCTCTCTCTCTCTCTCTTTTTTTTTTTTTTTTTTTTTTTTTTTTTTTTTTTTTTTTCCCTCCTCTCCATTTCTGACAGCAGCAGCAGGGACCTTTGGGGGTTTTGAAGACTGACTTTAATCACTTACCCAATTGAAGTGCTTGCCTCCTTTAACTTTGATATTTCTTGTCATTAGCCTACTGACTTGTGGGATTAAGGTATTCATCTTCAAGTGCTGAACCAGCTTTTTTTATGCTGGGGCTGGGGGTTTCTGCACCTGCTTTTCCCAGTGCTGGATTCCTTCCTAAGCATGGGTCAATGGTGTCCTCTCTGCCTGGAACCCAGGGGATGCTGTGCAAGGCAGCATCTCCACCAGCCCCACCATCCCCTCTCTTTATTTGCTATGGAGATATTTAATTCCACTGATCTTAGAGTGGGATTAAAGAGGAGAATGTGTTCCCTTCTTTTGCTAGCCTTGAGATTTTTTTCCCCCATATATTTACCAAGGTTTTGTGCATGATCCTTGTTTTGTATTTCAGAAGAGCTGGGTTTTGCACTGGAGTTGTGCTCTCCGTGATCCAGAGCTGCTTTTCTTGCTTCATTATCACCTGGCAATCCAGAGGGGTCTGTGCAGCCCACACCCACCTGCGCTGGGTGTTCTGTGGAGGCCAAGGGGGACCTGAACAGCTTGGGGGGCTACAGCAGCCCAGCAGACCTGGGCTACCAGCGGTGAACTAGCTGCTGAGACCACCACTAGGAACCACAGGCTCGCCCCTCAGTCACTTTATGGTGGGCTGGGCATGGACAAGAACTTCTGCTCCCCACCAAGGCAGCAGACAGCTCCTGTCCTGCTCCCCGCTGGCCCCATGTCCAACACTGACTCCCTGCTGGGCAAAGTCCCATTTCCTGTGGTCCTTTCCTACCTATGCCAAGAGCTGGGTCAATGTGCAAGGTGGGATCAGCTCCAGCTGTCCTCCCCTGGGGACTGCTCACTGCCCCAGGGGAAGAAGCAGCCAGGCTGGTCCCTGACCCTTGCTGTCTGCGAGGAGCACAGAAACAGAATTAGCTGGAGGTCCAGAACAGGGAATTCTGCAGGGCTACTTGGGCTGCCTCTCTACAGGGATGAATTTCACCCCACTTGGTAGACCTGGCTCTTCACTAAACGCAACATTTATGACACCATCTGTCTTCAGAAGGGGGGAGCTGGGAGCAGTGGAAAGTATGTTTAGGGGGTGTTTTTAATTTTAATTATTTATGCTTTTATTTTTTTTTGCATTAAGAACGTTACAAAGGAACCCCCTGCCCTCCGTGAGCCCCAGGAGAGGCTGGCTTGCCCTGATCTGCCGGGCATTACCCCAGGGTCCAGGTCCCGTTGTGCCAGAGGGGGCTTTTCTTCCCCAGGAACTCCCAGGGAAAGTGGGGAAGCAAGGTGGGGGTGTGGAGGTGCTGGTGCCTCCAGAGCCAGCCCGAGACCTTTGCAGGAGCCCTCTGTGATTAACCTGCAGACATCCCCATGGAGGGGAATGATGAGAGTGCAGGGAATAGCTCCCAAACAAAGATGTCATTTTGAACTGATTTGACATCCTCCAGAATACAAATTTTCTGAACATTTGTTTCTTGCAGCAGGAACTATTGTTTCTGACACATTTATCCAGCTCAGTGCTACCTTGAGATAGCACTTTTGACTGATCACCTTCTTAAATTAAACATACAAATGTTCTGTACTGAGAGGGAAGAGATGAGCACTAATGGTTCTGAGGATGATGGAGAAACTTGCCCGTTAGCTCCTCCTGAGCTGCTAAATTTGCTCCTTTATTAGGAAAAGAAACAGCAGGCCAGCTTTATCAAAAGGGTAATGGGGAAAGAGATCACAGACTTAGGATTTAAGACAAAATACAATCCATACTGAGGTGTCGGAGAGGCCAGGGAAAGTAAGTCAGATCTGTGCCACATGAAAACCAATGCCAGGTTAAAGACTGGCCTAAATTCATGTTACAAGCTTGAATTTTTAACCCAAAACCAAGCCCAACATCCAGACCAGCCTGGGAACCCTCTTCGTAGGTGAGGTGGCGGCACGGGGATGATGGATGGGCCTGGGGAGGGGTGGGGGGTTTCAGGCTGCTGCTTCCCATCCAAGGACCACCAGCCCCTTCCCAGGGAGGGCAGTGTCCCTGTGCCTCCCCCTGGATCCCCCCAGGGCCCACTGGCCCCTTGTCCTGATGTACCCAGGACGATGGCATCACCGAGGTGCCAAAAGGTGGCTGCTGCAGGCAGGGGCACGAGGTTGCAGCACTTGCCTAGAAGTCCTCACCCCGAGGGTGGATTTGTTTGCCTGTTATTCTAAATTTGTTTGCCTGTTATTCTAAAATGGAATCGGATCATTCACTTTCCACCAAATTGCTGCCGCTACCTCTGCCCTGCTCCACTCACGGGACGGATGATTTCAATCTCCTTTTTCCCCTAGTTTCCTCCAAACTCCTACTATTTTTCTCCTCAGCCTCCCATTTTTCTTCCCTCATTGACGAAAAGGCTTTGACCGATCCCCAGCATCCCCAGATGAAACGGCCAGTTCCTTGACACACTGAAATTGCTCATAGTTCTTGCTGCTTCTTTTCCTAAATGAAGCGTTTTTGAAGAATTAGGTGGCCCAGCACTCCATCAGCTCCTGGCTTTTTGGGGCAGACACACACCGCGTCTGTGCAGCAGTGCTGCCAGTGCTGCCACACCATGCTGCTGTGTGTCTGTAATTAAGCTGGAGCTTATGATTCAGTGTCTAGGCTTTGTTTTTTTCTTAGGGAATGGTGAGAAACTCTCTGGAGGAAGCATTTTCTGCTCCTTGCTCGACTGCAGTTATGTATGTTCCTCCCAAATTCTCTCTCCACATAATGTCAAGAGCACTCCTTTGAAAAATGGATAATCTATACGGGGAATTTTACAGCCAGGCTCCATTTTTAAAAGTCAAAGATAAAACCCAAGGAAAATGAAAAGAAAAAGGAGAAGAAAAAAGGCAGAAGAATGGAAGAAATGAGGAAAGCGTCTGTTAAAACGGGGGGCAGGGGGAGGGAGAAGAATGAGAGAGGAAAGGAGATGAAGAAGGAGATAGAGCCCTGCTTCTTACGGCAGTACACTGCAGAAACAAGGAGTAGGGGGAGGGAGGGCTTCTTTAGGACTCTGGAGAAAATCGGCCATATCCAAACCCCAGATTGCCCTGCTGCAGAGCTGTTTTCCAGGGGTTTCCAATCTTTTCCCATTTCTAGGTCTTTAACAATATTCCAGTCTTGATGTTGATCTCATCAGTGCTTTCCTGCACTTGGATCCACTTTCCTTGCCATTTCTGGCTGGGATGAGGACAGACCCTACACAGACACCTCTGCTGGCCAGGACACCCCTGGGGTCTCTCTCGGCTCCTTCCAGCTCCTTATCTCCTTCCAAACACCTCACGGGGGATATGGATTCGTTGCACTGCTTTGTGCCACTCATGGGCTTGAAATTCATTTCAGAGGAAATACATGGAGAGCAAATACAAGAGCAAGCACATAAGAGCAGCTGGAGCAATTTCAGCCAGGAAAAGTTTTCAGAAAAAAAAGAAAAATATGTAATCTGGGAATTTCCCAGATGAAATGCTTTCCTTTGGAAAGAGCACTGTGTTTGATTAACAGGCTTTCATAGGCAAAGCCTTTTGTGTCTAAAGAGTTTTTTTTTTTTTTTTTTTTAATTTCTAGAGAATTTTTAAATTTAAGAATTTGATAAATTGAAATAAAAAGGCATTAAAGGACTGAATTGCTCCTCAGAAATGTATTGGATTAAACTGAAAGGTTTTTCTTTTTCTAAACCTGCAAGAGAGGCTGGTTTGGGAAGATGTGTTATCTGTGAGGGCATCTGGACTGGAGGCCGAGTTTGCAGGAATGGAAGGGATGGGATCCAAGGCTGGGAACAGCCACATCTGAGAAAGAGCTATAGAAAATCCAAATGAAATGGAATGTTCTGGTTCATCACATGACATCTCCAAAACATGATATATTTTCTCCCTCTTTTGCCTAATTTAAAGCCACAACTGGCAAGGAGCTGCTTACTTCTGCAGCAGTGGCAGAGGACTCTGCCCACCCGGGGTGGGTGCAGCTGTGCCCCGTCCCCTGGGAGGGCTGGGACTCAGCTCGATGTAGTCAGCTTGCTGGGTCAAAGCATCTAAATGTCCTCCTAGGGTGCCGTGGCTGGAAAAGCAATATATCAGCCTAGATTCACACAGCAGAGGGAAGGATGCAAATGCCCCATATATGTGATAGTCCTGAGTCTCTGCCTAGGATGGGGAAACCGAGCCCCTACACCTTGAGCTTCAGATTTAGGGCTCTACCTCCACCATGACCTTGTGGTTATACTATGCATACAGACATTTTTTACCAGTCTTTAGTAACTGAGTTTCAGACTCTTAAGAAAAGCATTGCGAGTCCAAGTGCATCTAATTTTCTTTGCCCTTATCTCTGCTCAGTAACGATGGTTTCCATAATCCATAATTGCAGAGGCTGGCAGTGTGAGCCCGTCACGTTCCTGCCTGAATCCACAAGTGGTTCTTCAGGGAAAAAAAAAAAAAGAAAAAAGAACAAGGGGGAAAACAACTTTGGCAATTCTTCCCCCTGACGTCTGAGCTGCACATTAATTGTGGATGAGCAATGCTGGCGATGCGCTCAGGCTGCGGCAGAACGCTCTGGTGGAAGAAAACACGTAGGAGAGGTGATGGGAGACTTTGGGGAGGGGAAGGGGATGAGTACCAGCAGCACAGAAACAATAATTAAAAATCCTCTTGGGAAACTTTGGGTGCTTGCTGAGCCGTCACCCTGCAATATAAAACAATTAGCTCTACTAAGGCTAAGAGCTGTTTAGACTAATTGGACACCTTGCCAGTGAGCTAGAAAGACTAACGAATGAGCACTAAAGAGACCCCCGGTGTGGCTCATGAATTGTAAAAATGGCATGGCTCATAGGAGGCTGGATAGATGGAAAGGGAAGAAGCTCATGTGTTCAGTGTGTGAGATCAGCTGAAGGCCCAGGGGAGAAGCAGCAATTGTGTCGGGCACCCTTCAATGAGCACAAGTGATGCCGCGGCTGAGCTAAGCAGGAGCAGCTCCATGCCGTGCTGCCAATGCCAGCCCCCACGAGCCTGTCCTCCTCCTCTGGCTGTGTGGGATCCTGCTCTTTGGCCACTCACCTGAGCCTGGGAGAAGCAGATAGCGCCTGGCATACAGTTTTGATCTGGGTTTCTTTGTGTTTTGAACCAAAAAGGCTGATGAAGAAAATCGATGCATGTAATATAGCAGCAGGCTTTGACTTTTGACTTTTTGACTTTTTTTTTTTTTTTTTTTTTTTTTTTTTTTCCCCCCACAGAAAAGACAGGACAGAAATATGTTTGAACACAAATGAAACATTTTGCCTTTTGGGGCATTTTTTTAAAAAAACAAAGGGTTTTGTTTACTCTGTCTCTCGTTATTTTTATTTGGTCTTGGTGCTATTTCCAAGGGAAAGACAGTCTCATAAGAAATATACAGAAAAAGTTTGGAAGCCATCATCAGAGGCTTTCAGGATGTCTGTGAGAAGTGGCTGTCCCGGGACGGGGCTTGCCATGCAGGGCAGTTCCTTGGGAAGACAAACACCACCACTCCTAATGCACCCCCCCCATCCTCCTTCTTTGCCCCAGTTTTGTCATTCCCCATGCTTCCCCATGCCATGGGATGTCCCTCTGCCATTCGGGCCAGCCGTCCTGGCTGTGCCCCCCCAGCCACTTTGCACCCCCAGGGCAGCACGAGGAGCTGGGAAGCCCTGGGCTCTGTGCAACCACCGCTCTGCAACAGCTCAAACCGGTGTGTTGACACCACTGCTTTCATCAGCAGCCCAAACCACAGCATCACACCAGTCTCTACAAGGAAAATTAGCTCTGTCCCAGCCAAAACCAGGACACAGCAGTTCCAGAGTGCTACCTAAGAGTTATCATGGTATGCGGCCCACCCCACTAGGGACCATACGGTCTCCCTTAAGCAACAAAGCTGCCATGAAACATTGCTGTTTCCAGGTATCTGGCTTTCCAGATGCTTCACAGCAAGCAGGGACTTTCTTCAAAGAAGAGAAAACTTCTTCCTCATGTAGGCGATGTTTGACTGAAGGTACTGTCACTAGCAGCCCTGTGTACTTTTAAAGTTCTCAGAAGAGAGATTCAGCAGCTTGACGTCAGCTCTGCAGTTCACAGGAGAAAACAACAATGTTTTTCATTCTGGATTTCCATCACCTAAGCATTGGTGTTCTCAGCAGCCAGGCCAGCCTGAAGGACATCACCTCACCGAGCCTCGAGTGGTTCCTCCTGCCAGAGCTGATGTGGAACTGCAGGAATCAAAAATGTGATTCTTATGCCAAAATCCTCTGATGAGATCAGTTTATGTTGACCTGCATCTGGATCAGGAAACAAGCTAGAAAAAAAAGTAGGATCTCTTATAGGTTTGTTCTCTGCTTTACCTCCCATGAAGTCTAAGCAGAACGTCGATCTCCTAAGTTTCACGCAGACCTCAGCTACTAGGCCAGTTGCACGTGTATGGGGCTGTCTTGGTGACATCCAACAGCATCCAGGCTGCCTTGAAATCACAACACCACGGGCACTTGAGACAACATATGAAGGAATTCAGGCGTCACCTTGTGCCCACAGACCCCAGGAGGGTGCCCTGGTTGCACTCAGGAGGCACTCTGGAGGCACAGGGGGATGAAACAAGAGTTGACAGGGGGACAGAAGGGATTTGGGGCTGAGCTTCTGACACTTGAAGTACCATGCTCACTATGCAAAGGAATTGAGAGCCAGAAATGGTCCTAAATCTCATTACGTTGCTGACAGGGAATGCAGCCATTTTTTACATGCCCTTTGAATAAATAGAGGTTTTCACAGCAGCCTCCAGGAACTTTAATTTTTCACCCATCCTAATAACTATAAAACAGAGACAGGCAAGTAATAAAATGTCAAAATCTATGTGTTTTAAAATCTGAGAGAACTCTCAAATGTCACTGAAATGTGGAATGAAAAGAGGAGATGGGAGAACCTGTAGCTGAGCTGTCGCTTTATGGACCTATGCCTGTGGTAGAGTCATCTTCCCATCTCCCTCTCTTTTGGCCTCTCTTTTGTGGGACTGCTTGAAAAAAAAAAAAAAAAGAATTGGAAGCTTTGCCTTCAGCTAGCGTGTTTTTATTATTATTATTATTATTATTATTATTATTATTATTATTATTTCAGGGGATGGGAAGATTCCTACAGGACCTCTCCAGGTCAGTGCTGATGAATAACAATATGCAATGTGAGTTAGCTTTTTTCATAAGTCAAATTTCCATTCATTACTGTGGCAATTTGAGCAAATGCTGCAAGACAAATGTGGGTGCCAACCCAGAGAGAGGCTGGCTATAAATGACACTTTCTTATCCAGTACATCCTGGGATCAAAAGCTCTCCCTGAGCCGTCCCCTTGGCTGTGCACATGCTGCACTTGGCATCCTCCACCTCTCCACATGGACAGCACACAGAGACGCCTTGGTCAGCCCAAACTGGAGCCTTTTGCAGCACCTTGTCTCCCTGCAAGCCTGTCCCAGTAGCCCTTCAAATCTGAGACTGGTCCCTGGACCAACCTAGAAAGCATTTCTGCACAAGTGAGAGGACACAGCCTGTGGCCCCATCAGTGCAGGGTCCCTGGCCACCAGCAATCGCCCAAGCAAACACCCTGTGAGCTGATGAAACCCTCAGAGGGTCACACCAAGTTCCCAGTGCTCCCAGCTTTTCAGGCTGCTGAAAGCTGTGGCTGAGGAGATAGTTTTGGTCACGGAGGCTGGAGATGTTTGTTTTGGTGCTAAAGGGGTGGTTCCATTCCTGAGGGAAACGAGATGAAGCAAGGCTGCATTTCCTCTGCTGTAACAATCCCAGTTTAATCCAGTCTCCCAGGGAGCTCCTGATGGGCAGGGGAGCTGTGTGAGCATTTTGTCCTCCTGTTCTGTAGGCTTCCTCAGGGGCTTCACGTACTGCAAAGGCTGAGGGTGGCTGCCCTGACGTGTTGAGGTTTTTAACACAGTGTGTCAGCCGACCAATGCGCAGAACATACACGTTAACACAGAAGGTCCTGGACTTCTCTCCACCCCCTTCAACCATCAGAATCTTTTATATAAATTGCCATCACAGTGGTAACTGGAGCATAAATGGGAAATGGTTTTCTTGTGTGTTAAAAATTCTTCAGATTTCAGAAAAGAGTAAAAGAAGTATTCTGATGTCATACACAACTAGGATAAAAAGCGGAGATCTGTCAATCTGTCTTTTTTTCCTTTCTATCTTCCTTTTTTTTTCTTTCCTTTTTTTCTTCCCTTTCTCTTCCCCCCCCCCCCCCACTGCAAAGGATGGTTATGGGCTGTCAGACATCCCATCTTCAGAGACTCTGGATGAATATGATGTTTGACTTTCCTTTTTCTTCTATTGTCTGTTGGTTAGTCCATACTTATTATTATTATTATTTTAAACAACACCTTTCTCATCTCAGAAAAACAGAAAGGAAATTTTTCAAAATGCCAAGAGTTTTCTCCAAAAAGATTTTTCCTGCTTTTTGAGACTCATCAAAACTAACTTTTTCTTATGATGGTTTGTTTGATCTGGTCCCGTATCTCTCTGAAAAATGAATTACTGGTGCTAGTGACACTTGCAGGGATCGACAACGGGGCCATGTCTGGTGCAGAGCTGTGAGAGCCCTGGGCTCTGCCCCAGCCTCCCTGCAGTCCTGGCCTTGCAAGGACCAGCCAGGACCACACTGCCTGAATGCCACCAAAAATATAAAGGGGCAGAGTTTGTTGCAATGACTTTAGTGGTGATGCTAAGGTGAACACAGAGCGAGGCAAAGTTATCCCTTAAAGAAATAAAACAATATAAACCTGTCAGGAGGACATATTGTTGTGTGTGAAGCCATCTGGTTTTACTGCTCAGGGAAGTCCTGTTCTATAAATACCCAATAAATGAGTTAAAGGCTAAATAAAACACCCCATATACTGCAGAGCAACTCAGGAATCCTAAATGAGTAAACACGCTCAAAGGGATAAATCTGCCTGGTGTCAATTTATGTTAATGTTATACATGATTGAATCTATTAGAGCAAATAACCAGTAATAAGGCCACAGATAAACTATGAAGTGATTGCATTAGAAGGTGAGGTGTTTAATAGGGCTCTGCCTTTCCTGTGTTTGCCACCACTGTGCTCCTTGGGATGGAGCCAGCACCCCATGGAAGATCTCCCTGTAGTCAATGGTACTTGGGGCTCAAGGCTTAGCACTGGAGCTGGAGGATGCTCGGTGCCTCCTGCTGCAGTTTGTGGGTCTCCGTGCACAACCACTAGCTCTGGGCGATTCCAGTTTCCTGCATATAGTGAGAGGGACACCCGCTGGCCCTGGAGAAAGGTTGGTAGAGCGCATCAAGGCAGGATGATGTGCTCTGTAGGACAGTGCAAATTGCTCAGGACACAACCTGTGGCCAAAATGCAGTGCCAAGGACTGACCCCACAGCTGGAGAGAGAGACCACACACCAACCTGTGTGTGGTCCTGGTGCTGCGCTGCATGTCTGCAGCTGAGAGCAGAACTGGTGTTTTGGGAGGGCCCAGATGGGGAAGGCACTGATGAATCTGGAGGAGCTTCTGAAGAGGAGCTTCTGAAGACATAAACTCACTCCACTCTTCTCATCCGAATGGCTTGGGGTGTCTTTGCTTTATCACAGTGTCCTCTCAGCAGGGCAGAGATCCTGGGAGACTGCAGGACATTGTCTAGTGCTGGGATACAACCAGCTTCCCCCAAGACATCAGTGCCTGCAGGGTCAGGGTGTCCCAGAGCCACCAGTGGCTTTCCCCAGAGCCATCCCCAGCAGACGGAGCACCACCTGTCCCATTTCACGGGTGTGAAACTGAGGCCAGTGCCTGGTGACTGCAGCACCACCACCCACTTTCATTCACAGCCTTGCTCCCTGCTCCAGCTTCATCCTCCACTGTGTTTCCCTTGCAGCACCCAAGGTCCCACCAGCCTGAGGGCTCAGGGCTTCAGGCTGCCTTCAAATGCCATCTAGGAAGTGAAAGAAGCTTGGCAGCAACAGAAAAATGAATGCAGGTCTTGATCAGAGCCTGACTCCTGTTATGCAGAAGAGATTTCATAGGTGATATTCCTGTGACACTGTTCTTCCCGTGAGCCCAGACAGATGGGGCACTACATGAACGGTGCTAGCTCAGTCCGGAGACGTTTCCATGTCACTTTTCAACTTAGCAATGCACATAAACATATTTTACATGTAAACTGGGCAATTAAGAAGGCAAATGTTTTAAAATACGAGGATTTATTGGCATAAAATTTGCCATCTATCAACACTGCATAAACAGTGTTACATAAAAAGCCATCTGGAAACAGGTTGTTTATCATATTTATTCAGTTACAACTTGCTGGTTTAGAGTCTGTGCCTAGCTCATTAACTGTCAAGACAGTTTGACGTTGCCGATGAGAGGTGGATGTATTTGAAATTCTGCACGAAGCACGAATATTAACTTGGGCTTTTAGGCAGCTGCGCTATTTCAGACAGCTTGGACATGCTCTGTGCTGGAATTCCTCTGCGAGAAGGAAGCAGGCTGTGAAGCTGCTGTTTGCTGTGGACTGTCTGGGTCTGGCTGGAAACCTTGGGGTCAGGTCTCGAAATGTATTTGACCCAAGGGTCTGGGTGTGGGGCTGATGGTGGTAGCAGGCTTATCCATGTGTTGTTGTTGTTTTCATGCAGCATTGCAAAAAGCAGCACTTGTTGCATCCCCTGAAGAGGTGCTGAAGTTGTCCTCCCGGGCTGTGAGCTCCACAGCAGAAACCAGGGGCTGCAAACAACTCCTCTGCCTGCTGCACAGGCAGCAATTCAGGAGTCACAGCGTCAAGCCAACAGCCACTGGCTTTTCCTGACATTTGCTGTCTCCCTTGGTTTCAGTAATTAGATCCCCTGTTTTTAAATGTCAGATCTCACGAGGTGATGCTATTGTATTTAGCACTGTGCCCTTCTACTGATTCCAAAACACTTTGCAGAATTACTATAAATAATCCAATAACAAGAGTGAAATAAGCAGTTGCAGCAGAAGGGGAGAGGAAGTGAATGCATCTCAGTGTTGCTTGGAAATGAGGGGAGAGCTTCAGAAATGATGTCCTGTGGAGCAGAGCTGCTGGGGAGAAGTCTGTCCATCCCAGACTGTGGGGCAAGGCAGGAGAAAGGAAGGTCAGCTACTGAAGGGACAGGGCATAATGGCATCCTAGGTAGGTCTGTAACAGGACTGAGAGAAGATGGCAATGGGAGGGAAGGGTGGTTCAGCCACAGCCCAGTACTGCGATGATGCTACGTGCTCGTGTCCTCAGCCAAGACCTTCAATCTGCGCCCAGATTTTAGTCCAGACTTCCCCTACAATAGGGCAATAGTGTAATCTTCTGCCAACCCTTTGTTTGACTCAGCTGCTGGTTTCATGCTCCAGCCTAGACCTAGTCGAGCTCCACGCCAGGTAGCTGCCTGGTCTGTCTACAGTCAAAGAGCTGAGTTTGTTCCTAACTCAGACATCACTTCTATGAGGCAGGAGAAGTCCCAGAAAAACTCCCTCCTGCATTTTTTGTGTGCTCCTCTGGCACTGGGGTTCCCCTTACTTTGTAGAGCAGAGAAACAGCAACTTGAAATTCGGCACTTACAGGAAGGTGCTGGGAACATGGAAGGACATGGTTTTTCAGCTACCCAAGGTGTAGCATTTTGAGCTGGGGATGTGCATTTCTAACCTTCATGCTTCTACCACATGAGAGATGCTGGGACCTGCAGCTGCACCTCCCAATACAGATGCCCTCCACTCTCCTATCTCAAGTGAGGCTTCTACCTCTGCAAAGTGGCTCCATACAAAAAGTAAGAGAAGTGTCATGGGTCCCTATTTCCCAGTCAGACTTCTTGGGAAGAGCTTCAGTATGTCATTGAGTTGTTCTGATTCACACCTCTTTACAGAGACAGAATAACTTCTGTCAGCTCAACTGCAGCATGCTCCAACCTGAGGACTGCTTAACAGCAGGTCAGGATGTGGGGGAAATATATCACTGATGTATTTTGTTGTACATTCTTTGAAAGGCATTGAAGCTAGAGATTAAAATATGGGTTTGCAGATACTTCAAAATTGACACTATTTACATATATCACCGTCATGAAAGAACTGTTTATCTTGTCTTCAATAGGGCAAATTACACCAGAGTACCTCCTGACATTTGAATGCTACAGAGAGGAAGGATGAGTGCTGTGACTGACCACACATTCCTGCCAGGCAAAGAAAGCCAAGGAAATCAGCCACTGGCTGCTCTGGCTGCTGCACCCTAGTATGGGCAGGGAGCAGGCCACTCAGCAGCAGCCTGCAGTATCAGGCGGCGGTCCTGCACACTAATTAGCAGCAACATCCTTGCTCAGTTCATTCAAGCTCTACAGCAGTAAGTCCCAGGACAGATCCCAGGTAAAGGAAATGGCTTTATCTTATTAAGCTGCTCCTGTTGTTATTAATCATGTAACAACTCTATTGAGGATCTTTATGCCTGTCACCACATCACATAGCATGTTGATGGCTGGGTATGAATACCAATCTCTGTTTGTTTCTGTGGCACGGCCCGGCCCCTGAAATAAAGGGAGCTAGGGAGCTTCTCCATCGGGCAGGCGGATCAGCCAGAGCTCTGCTGTACAAATGAGTGCTCGCGGTGCCACGGGCAGAAGGCCAGTGGGGCACCGACAGACCACAAATATCAACTACTGCCTCCTTGCAGGCAGCTCCGAGAAGGGCTGCGTAAGTGGTTTTCACTTGGCCAGTTTCCCAGTTCCCTGAAGAATTTAGGAATTTTGCTGTGTTTTTAGCTACTTGGCTTAAACCACTCCGGCAGTCTCAGGGCGGTGAGCTGTAAAACACACGGGGTGCAGCTGCCAGGTGAGAGAGACGGCTGGGGAGAGGCTGCAGGGCTTTGGCTGTGTTTGTAGGCGCCTCTTGGCTGCTGCAGAGCTTAAACTCTTCTCGTTTAGGAGGAGAAGAAAACTTCTAACTACATAGTGTTAGAAGCAATTACGTAATCCCTTACTGAGAGCGCCTGAGCCATGAATGCCCGAGCAGCGCTGTTGTTACCACGCAGAGGATCTAAGACTTGCCATTCAAAGGACATAAAGAAACCAAAGTGCTCTCAGTGAGGACTCCCTTAAATACCCTCAGTGCATCAAAAATCATGAGTATCCTTAACTCTGCTGCTAAATAAGGGAGCAGAAGCACTGTGAGGAGCGACTGAATGTCAGGCCAGTAAGAGAGCAGGGCTAAAATGTAGTTTTTTTAATGTCCCCATCACCTTTCCTGGAAGTATGGGATTCCCCTGTGCACAGGCAGGATGACACAGTAAATGGATTGTGAACTGATTCAGTGCCTGGACATCAAGCACTGAGCAGCAGAGGAGCAGCAGAGTAGCAGAGTAATTATTGATATTGTGAGCCTTGCCGTTGAATACTTTTGGCCTGTGTTTCCAGCAGAGCAGGTCCCCCCTCCCCCCCCCCCCCCCCCCCCCAGCACCCACCCACCATTCCCCACTTCTCATCTCCCCAGGCTGCTTTTGTTTCGTGCTTATGTGTGTTCAACAACACAGAAAACAGCCCATGGCATTTGTGCAGAGACAACAAAGGGCTCGGCAGGTGGCTCCTGTTATACCCACGTACATCCCTTAGACTTGGGTCAGCCAACAAACCCTTGTTCCCCTGGGGTGCTGCAATGTGGAGAAGCTGTGTGCTTCTCTAACGTGAAACCACCAAACCTGCTTTCTCCCACTGAGCTCCTATTAGTAATACGGGGCGAGGAGGTAGAAGCACATGTATTAATGCAGCAGGCTGGCAGACACAGATGCTGACAGAAATGGAATAGAAGAAATCATCAAGGGAGCAGAATAATAACTTAGCCAGGAGATATTCATAAAAGCCTGATAGCATTCACATAGGTCTATATAATGTACTTGTCACTGGCCTCTTTCCTCCCTGGGCAGTGGTAATAGGGAACAAATGGCATGCTGACTTCTGAAGAGTGTGCTGCTATCCAAACCATGGGGGCTGGCTGCTGAGGAAGTAATATCTCCCCACATCCTTCAGCTCAGATGTCTGGCCACCACAAGCCGGTGATAGGGAAAGCAGCATACGGAGGCGATAGCAGGACCTCAGCCCAGACAGGTTAATACCACCATGAATTTTTGCCCAGAACTCGGTGTAAACATCAGCCAGCACAGAGACACAGAACACCCGGGAACTTTTGGGTCTGCTGTCCTTAGGCACCACTGTTCAGGCTTCCCACATGGGCAGAAGCTCTGGAAGCCACCTGAGGCTGTGCCTCTGCTATCCCCAGAGCTATAGGCATGGGGGGGTCTCAAGAGCAAGTTCTAATATGAGGTGTTTTCAGTGCTTCGGCTAGGTAAGCACCCCAACACCCAGGCCATTGCCCAGAGCAGTGCCCGGAGCAGCCCCCAGCCAAACTCCCCAGCGTTTTGCAGGTGCAGGTCTGGCAGCGCTGCGGGAAGTGGCAAGAGGGACAGGATGGTTCTGTGTGCAGACAGGGGGAGCACACACCACAGCACTTCAACAAGTCAGAGCGAATTTATAATTCAACACCTGAATTAATAACATACATCACATTTAAAGTCCTTAATATGTGTGGCTAGGCATATTAGAAGGCTAATATGAAATTAGTGCCATAGCAGCAGGCATGAGTCATTCAGAGGCTTCTCCTTCCCTCCAGCTAGCAGCAGAGCAATATGCTTTCAGTTGGCTTAGGGTGGGAATATGCAGCACCAGCAGATCTGTACCCAGCCTGTGCCCAGCACAAAGCAACTGAGCCCTACAGAGCTGGACAGGAACATGAGTGCTTGTAGCCTAGAAAGCTCGGTGTTTTTCAGGTGCTGGACAAAGCCCTGGAAAACCCAGACCTCTCAACAGCACATCTCCAGGAGGCAATTCCCATTTGTCAGCCAGAAACTCAGCAACAGGGAGAGTCCATGCCTTTTTCTGGGCTCATCAGAACCATTGTCTGACGAGAAGGCAAGAAGCAAAGCCCAGTCCTGATGGAAGCAGGGAGGGAAATGGCTGTGTTGAGCTGTCTGGTGAACAGCCATCCCCAGGCTGAAATACTGAAAGTCAGTTAGCAGGTCATCTCTTCATGCAGAGCTAAAAGACACTGAAGCAATGGGAATCAGAAGGGAGAGCTGGCTTATTTCTATATCTGCTGCCGTGCTGGAGGAAAAGAGGCCAATGCTGGAGGTGACCCTGGGGCACAAGACATGGGCACCCTGCCTGGAAGGCACCTGGGAACAAAGGCACAAAGGGAAGAAGTCATAGTAAAAGGGAAGAAGTCATAGCAAAGATACAGGACTCCAGACCATCTTTCCTAGTACCCATTTGAATGGCTCTTCACTGCTTTAATGCATGAAAAGCACAAAAAACAGAGCTGTCTATGCTTACTGTTCTAGTCTGGACATCTCTGCTTGACAAGTGCTTCACCACAAACTTTAATTCCTGCTAAGTTTTCCAATGGTCCCACAGATGTATTCAGCTCCTACAGGTCTTCACAAAATGCTGCCTTTGACTCCCTGCAGCAGGAATTCAGCATTTAGGTTGCACAACGTGCTACAGAAACAGCTGTTTTCACTGCAGAACTAGACAAAGTACACAGGCGTAGCACTTAAAAAAAATATTAAAATCACTATGCAGTTTTATCCATGTCAAATGGCAATGCTGCCACTAGGCAGCTAGAGAGAACAGGGTCTCTGTTAGCCTGGCCTGTGTACAGGTAAGGTAAGCCAACATATAACTGTGGTGCATCACAGCCCTGCCCTGATGAAGCTTAGTGTCCTGGGGGATCTCAGGGGTCATCTGGTCCGACAGCACCAGAGGCTGCCCTGATTTCCAATATGAACTGAGCCATAATAAATACATTGACCTATTCTTTTTCATTTTACCTGATGGACAATCCTTCATTAATTGTTTACCCTTGTTTTTCCTTTTCCTTCTTCTTTTTTTTAAGGAAAATATATATATATTTTTTTTTAAGAAAAAAAATATGTAGTCTAAATACATTTATCCTCTGCTTTTGATTAAGGGCAAGTACAGGTCATACCTTCTTGCCTTCTCACTTTCTGGTTTCCTTCCCAGACACTGCTGAAAATATTTCCTTCTCGAATAACTTCCTGGAATAAGCCACCCTCCCTACCTCACTCTGAGTGAAAAAGACCATCTGATCTGGTGCTGCCTGAAGTCAGTAACAATCTTCAATCCCTTCCACAAGGAGAGGAGTGCACCAGGAGAGCTGGAATGTAAACAAATACTGCAAAGTTTTTGGAAGAAGAAGGAAAATTCTAGGGGACAGAATCAGCAAAATGAACATCAGCCTTTAAAAAACAGGTTGCTATTTGTCAGCTGTCTGCTGAGAGGGAGCACAGAATTAGGGAGCTGCAGGCGCTGGATTTGAAGTCTGAACAAGAGCAGACTAGAGATACTGGAATAATAAAGAAGCATCTTAAATGATCAACAAGACCTAAAAATCACTAGGAGCTAGAGGAAAAGGAGTGAGATTAAAAAACAAAAATGATAGAGGAGAGCAGCTGGCTGATAATCTGCTTCCCTGTGACTGTGCAATAAGAGAGTGGAGTTCAGAAGAGTACCTTAAGAAAGTATTGAGACTTATGAACACAGAGGTTGTCTTCCCCAAACAACAAAAAAAACCCTGACCTTGTCTTGATGCTCCTGATACTGATACCTGGACTAAAAGTAGTTGGCATAGGGAGAATATCCCTGGGCTGTATCTTTTGCCAGAATACTTTGACTGATTATCAGGATACTCAGCATTATCACTCTGCACCTGTGCCAGTGTCAGGGTGAGACAACAATTACATTGATTTCAATTATCCTTTGCAGGGGTGAGGCTTAATGCTCTGATTTGTTTCTCACTTGCAGTGCTCAGATTAGGTTCACACAATGAAACTTTAGTATAAAAGTATTGCAGTAAAGGTACTGAGGAAGAAAATCTTTATTTCTCCTAGTGCTTGAATAAACTTTATTCTTGGGCAAGATCCTGGGGGGCAGACAAGACCACAGATCAGCCTCCTGGGCTCACCACACAGCTGGAGAAACGAGGTTTCATTCCCCTCACTGGCACATTGAGATGTAGTTCGGGGTCTCTTGAAGGAGACAACAAAGCATCACTGCCAAAAATTGTGAGATGAATTTGTGAAAGAGAAACGCAGCCTCCTTGAGGAGGTCCCTGAGGCAAAAATCACTTGAGGCTGGAGGTAGATGTGCTGAGGAATATCTTGCCTATGTGTTTCCTTCTTCCAATACTTTGAGCATGTACGCCACTGATGCTCTATATGAGGCTGTATCCAAGCTAGGTGCAGCTTTGATCCAGCCAGCCTGGCCACCCACAGCTTCCCTTAGGCCACCACAGACTCACGACATGCCCCAGATGGCATACCCCAGTGTGGCTGGTGGTGAAGGGATTCAGTCCAAGGTGTCGGTGAGAGGAGCCCACTGTGCTGTTGGACAGCTAAAGGCATGGTGCAGCGCTGCCCTGTGCTTGCCAAGTGCACTCTGTCTCTGCCCCTGGCCAGGATGGCTCAGCCACCATCCCACTGAATGTGCACAGGCCTCTTGCCTTCACCTCCACAGGACCCAGGGTTTCTACGCCACCACTTCTTGCAATCTGCTGTGTCCCTCAGCTTCAGAACAAAACCAGCCAATAAAGATTTGTTTGTGGCTGTGGCATCACGTCTCAGCTTTGGGAAGCATAGCCAGGCCATTAGCCCATGACCAAGGCCTTCAGCCCTGTTCCCAGGAGCCATCCAGTAGCACCAGGGCTGGTGCTTTCCCTTGGGCAGAGCAGGGATGTCCTCAGGCCTGTGCCCAGTGGCTGAGCAGGGGAACTGGAGGCGTATATGGAGAGGGGAAAGAGGGTAAGAACTACATAAATCCAGCAAAAAGCCATACCTACTTCATCTGAATCTCTGACCCAGCTCAGAGCACCCTGACGGGCCTGGCTGGAGCAGTATGACTCAGAACGACCTCCTTCCACCTGCAGAAAAAGATGGACTCTGCACAGGCATTTGAGGGCAGAGAAGGCCAGGAACCAACCCACCCTTAGAGCTACAGATGTACAAACACCCAGGGCTGTGTTTGTGCCCTCCTGTGCTCTCAGCCGCCTGCAAAACAACGTGCTGTCAGCTGCATAGCCACTGCTGCTCTACCACTCCCAACCCACGGCATTTGTCTGGTCTCAGCTGCCAAATTACTCGGGTCTGTGTAGTCCACACAGGTAAATAGCTTGTGACAGGCGAGGAGCGAGGTGCTGATGCGGGTAGAGCACTCCCCAAGCTAATCCAGCTTGCCTTTCTGTCAGCACATTTGTTTTGGAAAGAGCCAAATCCTGCCTTGCAGGTCAGGGCACCCCTCCTGCATTAGGACCAGGCTGGGATGAGGAAGCCCTTCGCTCTGCTGCTGGGCCAGGGCTGGAACCAGCCCAGGCTGTCTCAGGTTCTTGGGTTCTAGGATGGTTTTCTCTTTCTTTCTCTTTATTATTATTATTATTATTATTATGGGTGGGGTGGGGTGGGGTGGAAATCCAGTATGTGTTCCCCTTGTGACACAGAGTCCCGGTATGTTCTCTGTGAGCAGCACTACTACCTGAATCTGACTGCGATCATAGAATCACAGAATCACAGAATCATTCAGGTTGGAAAAGACTAAGATCATCTAGTCCAACCCTTAACAATCCTTAACTTACTGACAAGTCCACCACTAAACCATGCTACTAAGATCTACATCTGCATATTTCTTGAAGACCTACAGTGATGGTGACTCAAGCACTTCTCTGGGCAGCCTATTCCAATGCCACACAGCCCTTGCAGTAAAGAAATTTCTCCTAATATCCGTCATAAGATGCAGTTGGCAGAACTTTCCCCAACTGTTTCCTTTATAAGCATACTTGTAAATCTAGAATAAATTATATTCATTAAAGCTACATGATTAGAAAAATAGGGGGCATGTTTATCTTCCTTTGCCTTATCACAGAATCACAGAACTGTAGGAGTTCCAAGGGACCTCAAGAGATCATTGGGTCCAATCCCCCTGCCAAAGCAGGTTCCCTAGAACAGGTTGCCCAGGTAGGTGTCCAGACGGGTCTTGAATACCTCCGGAGAAGGAGACTCCACAACCACCCTGGGCAGCCTGTTCAGGATGGATGGTATATCCATCCTTATCATCATCCACAGTATCCCAATTCACCTCCCCACCAGGGCAGAGCCCCTGGTCAGAGCAGAGTCTGGCCCCACTGCAGCCCGATCCTGCTCCAGCTTCTCCTGATCACAGAGCAGCTGTGAAAGTCTTGGACTGGCTTCCTGGGCTTCCCAGTCACTCAGGGACACAGTGCCAGCATCTCCATGTGCAGGAGACCATTATGGTCTCGGTGATAGTGAGAAGCATTCAATGTCTTTTTAAGCTCTTCTCCTACCTGAGGTCTTTCTACTCAACCCCAATGTGCTCACTGTATACCTCTCTCCAGGACACATTGGTTTCCTGGCAATAACATCAGAGTGAATGAGACTTGAGATTTATAAAGCATCAGCTTTAACATCCTCAGTGAAAACCTCATTTACTGAACAAAAAGAGGTTTAAGGCATGAGAAACACCAGGCAGGGTGTTCCCAAGCTGCTTTCTCCCCTCTGCACTGCAGCGATGCTCAGCACTGCCTGCAGAGCAACTCCTGCTGGCATCCAGGTGTGGGATAACTCAGACAAGTCTACCTTTCCAGATGACCCCAGGCACTTCTCATCATCACTGTGTGCGGCAGGATCTCTCTGAGCAGGGGCGCTCGTGTGCCAAAGCTCATTAACCTCCTGCATGCTGCCTCCAAAGAGGCTGTCAAAAAGACTGCAAACAGCCACTTAGCAGTATTTCCCCATTTGCTATTTACCCCACCCCTTCTCTCTGGAGGTGAAGGCAGGCATTGAGCAGTCTGATGCAGTTATTTAAGGGGAGAAAGAAGGTGGTTACCTGCCAGGGCGAGTCTGATGGGGACGTTGCAATGGGATGCAAAGTTCTCCCTGCTAACACCTCTCAGGGATTGAAACCAGCTGCATCTTCCAGGGGGGTGTTGGTCTCCAAGCAGGGTGGTGGTTCCTGCAGCAGAGCCAGTCCTGGGTCCTTGGGCACTGTGTGTTGGGTGCCCCAGCAAGGAGATGGTGTGGAAAACCAGGGAGAGTTAAAATAGCAGCACCAGCAATCCTGTCTGTTAGTGTTGGGTTTCCTGTCTCTGAAGCTTTGGGGTGCCTCAGGTCATTGTTTTCAAGCTTTCTTTCCCAGTCTGGAATCTCATTTACAAAGCAGTAGCTGGAGTTCAAAGTGATGCCTGGGAGCTAGGGGTGCTGGAGTATTATGAAATAAAAAATAATAAATCGGGAATCGGAGGACTGGTGAGGAAGTCAGCAACTTGTTACAAACTTACACTAAATTCAGGCCATGGAGCCCGAGGTATAAACATCTGCATCTGATTGCTGCACCTTCATTTTACTTTTTGATCTTACCTTCTTTATCTGAAGCAAGATAACAGGAATTGTGCCATAGTGAAATGAGAAAGGTGCAAACTAAGAGCAGACTGCTGCCACAGCCATTGCTGAAGGTAGAAATCCATGTGTGCAATGGAGAAGGGCTGCTGCTCTAACTTGGGAAGACAAGGGGAACATTCTTTACCTGTGAAGCCAAGAATTCATTGTTGGTCCAATTTACACTTTGAACAGCGTAACCAGAAGATAACAAATTGTGATTATTATTAGTCCAATTACAGTGCTACTAAGGCTCACAGTCTAAATTGTCTGCTTAAACCAAATTTCATTAACTTCATTAACATCTGCTTGCATTTGTTTTCATGTGTTTTCTGGGCATCCTTTATACATTTTCTTCTTTCCATTGGCTTCCAATTATTCACTTTTTTTTTGTTGTTGTTGTTTTGTTTGTTTTTTGTTCACTTTGCTTTTTCTAAAGCTTGCTTTGCTCTCCTGATGCGACCACTGACCAGCCATCATGGTGTGTGTTTACAGTCTGGAACAGCTGATCCTATCCTATGTCTACACTCTGGCACCCCACACTTTATTTTATAGTCAGAATGCTCAGTCTGCATAACTACCTGTTCTTCATAGACTACAGCAAAACTAAAAGAAATTTAGGCAATTTAAAATCAATTGCTGTTGCAGATAAAACAATTATCAGCTCAAACCAAAATCATGAGGTCTTGCTTTGCCAAGACTATGGCCTCCAGCAATAATAATCATTGGGGTACAAAGGGAGAGTTTCTCCAGAAGACTACGTCCATTCCATGGGTCCAGGCTGCTGCCTTTATATTTGCTGAGTGAAGTTTGTGAGTCTGGGGGAATCAAGGGTGCTTTTACAACAGTTGTCATTTAATCACAAATCATCAGACACAACCCTACGTAGAGCCTGAAAAACAGGAAGTTAAAAGACGTGATCCAAAATCAGGATCTGGTCTTAGATTCTTTCTTTTTGAATATTTTTGTAAAGAAAATAAGGAAAAAAAATATCCACATTGTTTTATTTTCCAACCCTGGCAGACTGTGTTCAGCCCAAGGAGAGAGTTATCTAATTTCTCCCCAGGTTCAAACACACCATTTTTTATAGTAGATCATTTTCAGGAAAGTGATGACTGAATTGGGTGAAAAGGGGCTGCTGTAATCAGCACAGATTCTCACCCAGTACTTTGTCACCACTTTTATTCTGTTATCCCATGGAGACAGTTCATTCTGACCATAGTTTTTTGCAAAGAAGGGACAAAGTGTCTAGCAGGGATGAAAAAAAAACACAACAACACTACACAGCTTTGAATCAGAATTGAAATATTGCTGTGGAATAAAAAGTCACTTCTTTTTCCCTCTCATCCTTGCATTTTGGCTTTTCAGCTCTGTGCACCTCTCCCACATCACCAGGAGTATTGACACAAACTCCACTGGTACCAGGATGCCCATCTGACTGGTATGACTCCCAGGCAAAATGACTGTAAGTCATTTTGCCAAAACCTTCCCCCAGAGGGGTACAGGCTGTTTGTGAAAGCTTCTCTGCTTGTATTTATGACTCCAGCCATGGAGCCAGCAGGAGGAAACGAGAATGTTCCTCCCTTGCTGCAGTGCCTGGTGCTTGGTTAACTTCAGTGCCTGATGAAACCGACTGCAGTTAACAATGAGGACCTTGCATGGAGGTCAGCAGGGAGCACTGACACAGCCCCTTCCAGTGGCCATGTCCTGGGGCTGACACCTGTCCTGGACAAGTATGGTATTGCAATGGGGCTGGACAGACAGGGCAGGAGGGAGTCACAGGTGGCTGTATAAGACATCTCATAGCTATCAGCCTAAGTGAAAATAGAGATAAAGCTGAGTAAGTACTGAAGAACAACCACAAAATCTCCTTAGACAAAGCCCTTGGTCTGATTTCTTGTGATCAGCTTAGCTACTATTTGCAAGTGTTCAGCCAGCCATCAGTTATCTGTCAAAGCATTCACAAATCCCGTGATGCTTATCACAAGTGGATTGGCACCTGAGGACTCATGCAGCGAACAGCTATTTTTAGCTGCCACGCATTGTTCTCGAGATTATGAAGTGTCACTCACCGAGCGGGGAGCAAGGCGGATTTGACATGACGTCAAGCAGCAGCCAGGTGCCAAAGAGCAGAAGCATATTGTGAGAAGCTCTCTGCCACCCTGCAAGATGGGCATGGCTCATCCAGATTCCTTGACAATGACAAATAATATGTTCAAAGTAAAACAGGAAGCTGCTCACTGATATTGTGATCAACTTGCTTGACTGTAACTAGGCTAAATCTAGAAGGAGATGCTAGAAAAAAATTAGTTGTGGATGATCTTTGAACTAAAGCCATGAATGGATCTCTGGTTTATCTCTTGCTCATTTATTTCTATCTTTGGGTTTTCTAAATTTCACTCTGATTAAGGATTTTTACCAAATAAGACAGCCCCAGCTATCCCTAGCAATGAATTGTTCCCAGATGCTCATGTTTTATTGCAGTAGCACCTCACAGTAACCTTTCAACTGTCTTCATATCTCCAACAAAGACACCTTTTCTCAGATTTACATGATAACCTGCTATATGGCCTGATTATAACTAGCAAAATGTGTGAGGTGTGGTCACCAGAATGTTTTCTTTGTCTGATGGATGTGAACAAGTCACAGAGGGTCAGAACCCCTGATATCTATGTTAGGCTGAGCGGGCTTTCCTAAAGAGTGAAGGATCGTTTACCTGCCTAGAAATGCAGTGTATATGGGGCTGTGTGTTTGCTTGAGTAGGATAGGCATATAAAAATAAGTGCCAGAGAGAACAAAACACTTAAACTGATTTAGAGCAGGAAAAACACAAGATGGCACAAGTAGCATTTCAAGGATGCTCTGTGAAGTTGAGAAACAAGTAATTCATGCACTGCCTTAAAGCCACAACCCCTAACTCGAGAATACTGAACAGTACAATTGCACTATAAATTGCTGTGCTTGCCCAAGAAAGGTCCCCATGCAGTCGCTCATCTGGGTGTTAGTCAGCTGTAGGAAGCATCCTAAACTTGTCTGCACAGATCATGTTATTTTACAGACCTCCAGAAGCCTCAAATTCCATGTGCTGTTGGAAGATGCTGCCATGGGTGTCTTCAGGACCTGAGTCTGCTTTGCAGTTCACTGGGGACCTCTACTCACATCTTATGATCAACAGAGGAACCTCTGAAACATATGGACATAGGACTCCTACCAAGAACCATGATGTGCTCTGTACAGTGGCTGCTGGTGGTGTTTTCTTTGTGAAGTTGCCACTGGACAGGATAGGGTGGTAATACAGCAAAGCTGGGACTGCAGTAAATATTGCCTCATCGTGTTAAGTCACCTTCTGCCAACAGCTGAACATGCTGGATCCCTACCAAAGTTTACAGAAGCTCAGAAGACTTGGTATTGCTCAAAATCCAAAGCTTTGTTTAGCCCAGGAGCTGCAACCATGAGCAATCTGATGCCATACCCATCCATGCCCCCACCGGAGTCTGCCTTGATGCCTGCTGTGTCTTGGAAACCCTGGCTTAAAACTTTCTCTCAAGGCTGTCTCAAATGAGCAGTCAGAGTCAAGCCCTGGGTCTAATATCCTGGTGCTGTCAGGCAGTCTGGATCTAGAGGAATAATTTGCAGCTCTGACTTATCTTTAGATCTTTCAGTCTTGGGATGAATCCTAGGAGAGCCTTTGTAGAGAACAATCATCCTGAGTCATGCTGACATAGAAGTGGCAGGGCAGGGCATAAGCCCACCAAGAGCAGGTTTCCTAGTACCCTGGCTGGTGCACTGCTGCAGGCCATCTCTTTTGTTAGTATGATACCTTCATGTGAATTTAATGTTTGCCATTTTTAAAAGTTGTTATTGAGCTCTACATTTTCAGTAGTGTCAACATGTTCGAGGTGATGAATGGGGGTCTATCAGGCAGTTTTCCCTTCCTTCAGGTAAGCAAGTGGCTGGTGATGCCATGGATCTCCTGGTCCCATGTGCCATGTGCTCACAGGCTACCGTGTTCCCCCAACATGCCCCCAGCAGCTGCACCAAAGTTCACCTCCATGCTCAGCCCAGGTGTAGAAAAGGTGGCAAATGCATTTCTGCCCAGCCAGCCCCACTGTGGAAGAGCTCTATCAGATGCACACTGTCCTTCAATGCCAAGGTGCTGTGTAGTACCTCAGATGCTGAACTGAAAATACACCACTGACTTAATTGCAGGATCCTTTTGACTTACAGAAACACTTACGGCAGTACCCAGGGTTACAGATACCTGGGCGTACTCCTTTGTAATTAGCTTGTCTTTGAGCTATGTACAGCTTTTGTGGCCCCGTTCTCCCCCAGCATTGCTCTGAAGGTTCCCTAATTGCCTTTTCGGAGCAGTGCGCAGTGTGCTTGGTGCCAGCGGAGCAGCGCTGAAGCAGCCCTTTTCTTTCTGAAATAGCTTTTTTTTTTTTTTTTTTTTTTTTTTTTTTTTTTTTTAAAGCTCAAGCTCAGCAATGCCTAGGTGTGTGGGGTGCTAATTAGGTTGATAGCCCAATCATGGAGATGCTGAATAATTATCAGTTTCTTCAGCAAGGGCCACCGTGCATTTCCAGTTTCTGACAGCTCCCAGCCTCTCTCCTGACAAATCCTCCCCAAAAGGGCAGCTCTCAACCCCCTAGCTCTGCATTGGTGATTATCAGGAGGCCAGCGCTCACAGGGAGATGTGAAAATGTCAGCACAGATGGAGATTAAGCCATCTTCACCTAACGTCAAAACTGCCATCTGCTTCTCTCCTGCACAGCTTTAATCAGATTTTATTGGGAAAAAAATGTAAGCAGGAGGGACAGGGAGGATCTGAGTGCTCTGTTACTCCTGGTTTTTCCGTGTGTATGTGGAGAGTCCTAGGAAGCTGAAAAAAGATTTGTCTCCACATTTTGTTTGGAAAGGCTTGGTTTGGTTTCCTGCACCATTGCTGTCTCTTGAAAGGCAGGTCTTGCCAGGAGCAAGCACTGAGGGCAGCCCTCATGCTGTATCACTGGAGATAAGAGGGGGCTATTGCTGAAGTGGACCTTGTCCTTGTGTGACATGGATTGTTTATTTAATTGATAACCAGCAAAGTAAAGCTCTTAGCTGATGAGATTTTAGTAGGAGCTTGCTTGGTTCCCCAGGTTGATTCCACCCTTATGCTCACAAGAGCAATATGCTTTGGAAAAGAAGTGGGTAGCAAAAGCAAGCTAATGGTAGAGTTGGATGGTTTTATCCACAGTCACACCAGTCTTTCCCTGCCCTGCCCTGCCCTTCCAAAATATTATTATTATTATTATTATTTCCAGTTGGTTTTCCACTCATTTGAAGTTGTTTTTCTACTCATTTTGCCCGTCACTTGTCTTTCCTGAAAATGCAGGGCACATCCCTTTTATTACACCAGGGCCGGTAGTTCTTTAGGAACCCAACTGGTTTCACGCCCATGCATTTGGCACCGTACCAAGACTGGAAGGGAATGGTTTGGTGCTTGCTGAAGTTGGAGACTATAGCATGTGACTTGAAGTTTCAGGAAGAAACTTGGTGCAGATTGTACCATGGCAGCAGAAAACAGAGGAGCAGACCAAAACGCAAGGACTAGGAAGCCCAATATGTTCAAGGCTAAATTTACCACTGCTATATAGAGGATACATCATTTTAAGCAATACTGCATTATATATAGGGGCAAGGTGTTTGGATGTCCCTTAACTTCATGTGTCCACAGCCTAAAAGGTAAGCAACACGGAAGAGTCCTTGACATGGCTCACCGATCATCGTTACGTCTGTGGAGTGGAGCTTGCCTTCGCCAAGCCGTGTGATGGTGATGCTTCCAGATCATCTGATTCACAATAATCTCAGACACTTTCCTTCAGACCTACTCATCAGACTGTTGCTCCCCATCTTAAATTCATACGGCTGACTGTTCCTGCCCAGATGAATTTATCCCCATTGAGTAACATGCCTTTTTTCAGATCATCTCTGACTCAGCTATGGATTTTTCAAGTCCATTTGTAAGCCTAGTCATCCAAAATACTGGCAGTCCTTTCCGAATGACGTTGTTGGCTGGCTTGAAAAGTATTTTCTCTATTCCATCACCAGGACCATTAACAAAAGTGCTGGAAGCTTAGTCCATACAGTAAGTTTCCCATTTTGACAGTAATCTGACAATGATTGCTCCACCTATAATTTTCTATACAGTTTGCAACTACCCAATAATATATTCACCTAGAAGATATTTTTCTAGCTCATGAAAGTGTCATGGGAGACAATGTCAAAACCCCTTCTAAAATCAAGATATACGACATTGGCTGTTTCTTCTCTGTCCATGAGGCTTTTTGCCCTGTCATAAATGAAAATTAGATTGGCCTGACATATCTGTTCTTGACATATCCATACAGACTGTTATTCATCTCCCCAGTGAGCTCACAGTCTATTTGATTACCACAGGACTCTGGGCTCTTCATACCCTTCCAAACCCACTAAACTTGTTTCCCAAATACAGCCATAGCAACCCTAGTTCAAGTTCCCACTGTCTTCAGGTAGAGCTGTCCTCCTTTACCATGCATAAAATTGGAATTTGTGGTCATCCTCATGTATCCTGAGTATATATCACCTACGTTTGTTGGTATTGCTCCTTGCAGGAAAGATATTCCCAGCCCCCTTCCCACCCCCTCCCCCCCAATTTCTAAGAGGTACGTTATCCCAGGTCCTTTTTGGAAGCCTTGCTCTGAATCCATCTGTGGACTGTCTTTGCTTCAGCCTGGTCTGCACTCAGCAGCACGAGGGAGTGGAGGCAGGGTGTCACAGGACTATCAGTGACATGGAAGAAGCTGCAGGATCACTGCTGGAAAACTTCTGTATGAAACCGATACATTCAGATGTGCCCCAAACCCACAGCAGAGAGGCATGGAGACGGCACGTGAATGGGGGAGAGCTGGTCTTGTTACTGGGAAGTTTGCAGATCCCACAGTTACCTGGAGGCAGCTACCTGCAGTCACGTCAAGAATTTTCCAGGACTAGTGTGACCTTAAGATCAATCATACCGATGAGGGTAGATAATCACTGACTTACCAGCCTGTGTGGCATGCATAAGACATCTTGCAAGACTATGGAGCTCTTAAATCCTCATTATATTTCAAATCCAAGGAAAATGCATATGATTTGTCTTGCTGGATAAATGCAGCTCGTTTCTGAGAAGCTACAGACCACATACAACACAGCTAATTTCTTATAATTCCAAACATACCAGCTCCTCCATTACAGCAAGAGTTGCACCTATGTACCCATTGTGCTTCATACATTATTGCCTGCAAGTTTACAAGAGACTTACAAGATTCCCAAGAGACTTAGTCTTTGGTCCAGAGCTGGCATGTCTATCCTATGACCTACCTGAATGAACAAAATAAATTCTGCTCTCCATAAAACAGATCTATAATCCCAGGACAGAACATAAAGAATAATGTCTCCCAGGAGAGACAAAAGGCCATGCTGGCTATTAGCTAGACTTCTCTTCCTTCTGGAGTGCTAGGAGTGAGAAATTTGGTAGCAGAAGTTCCTGCTTTTTGTTTTCTGTAGGGGCAGCTGAGGGAGAAGCTGTGATGTCTCTGAGCAGGTGCTCCTAAGTATGCTACACATTGAACCATGGGGCTCTGTGGAATATTTGTGTATGGACCTCATCATGTTTGGAGCCTTCTATGAAGTCCAAACTTTCTGAATCTGCTCCTTCAGCTATATATGTGCTGCCTATGTTGGTAGTCTCAGACCTGTTTTACCTGTATACGGAACTGTCAAATGTCATTACTTTGTCAGAAATAATCATTTTCCTCTTCTGCACTGTGGAAGGTTGATGAGGTCTAAACATCTTTTATCTGATAAACTAAGCAGCATGTCTCTGTCTATAAATTCTCTTTGGCTTGCATTTGTAGTTTTCTGTTTGTATGCACTGGAAAAAATGGATGTGCAGCACTTCTGGTGTGAAAGAGCATTCCTTGGATGCTGTTGATGCTTGTTTGCTCATCATTTTCTCCTGATCAAGCAATAACCACTTTAATCATGATCACTCAGAGTTGTCTTAAGCACAGTGAATATTCACAGAGCTCATTCCCCTCTGTTACAAACTATTTCAGTGAGAAGAGAACCTTAGCAAGGCATGGTTCTTATGTATGTCATTAGAGGTTCAATTAGGAGACAGAAGAAAATACTTTCATAATGAGAAAGAATGGAAAATTATTTTTGCAAAGAAAAAAGGCATACCAAGTACTTATGGAAACAGTGAGGGAAAGTATTTCCAAACAAAAAAGTTAATGCAAATAGAAACTATTGCTGTGTTTAAGAGTCCCTTGAAAACTGATTACCTGCATTGACCTATATCTAAAGCTATTGACAAAGATAAGCAGGGACAGTCAGCAGTCAGTTCAGATTCAGTTCTAGTTGTTTGAATTAGATGGACCAAACGAGCTGGAATTATTCATTAAATCAGCAAATCTGCTTGTCACTGGCTTTAAAGCTTGATTAATTCTGACAGCCAAAGGACTTAAAGCCGCCCCTTTCTCTGGCCATGCAGCAGGCTGGAATGCGCCTGTCCGCTGTGCAGAGACCTTGCGCCATTGCCATCTGTTGAGAAGCTGGGATGAGATTTCAGTACCACGGGTTTTGTCTCTGAGCAGAGGGCTGCCATGGGAGCTCTGGCGCACGAGGGCTTTGCAGTCTTACCCTGCTGGAGCTAATAGCAAAATGCCTGTGTGCATGCAAAACAGTGCTTCACCAAAATGCTTGAAAATTGCACTTGTGATTATGACAGGTTGCTCTATTATTTCATCTAAAATTTCCATAGAGAAACCCACAGAAAAGAGAGCACCAATCCAGATTTCAGAGCTGTAAATTTAGAGGGTTCAGACTTCCAGGTCTGGTTTGGCCATAAGAAACACAATCCAGACCCACAGCCAGAGGCACTAAAGAGCCATAAAGGCTGAGTGCAGAACATCTCCCTCTGCAGTTCTTGCAATGAGTCCAAGCCTGGGACCAGTTGCACTTCCAGTGCTGTGTGCTACAGAAGAACAAAAATGAGTTTACTTGGGATATGTTAAATAAAAGCCTTAAGATATTGCTCTCCTGAGCTTACCAGTAAAACCACAGGGTTTTGTGTTCTTGAGATCTCTTGAGGTAGGCCCCAAAACGAAGCTGAAGGTATGCAGCTGTGCTGAAATTATTGTGTTGACAGCAATAAGAAATTAAAAGATGCTACTGAAATGTGAACCCCTTCTGTTCTCTGCTCTTTCTCTTTTCCTCTTTCATTGACTGTCCATGCAGATGAATGCAGGCAGATCTTAGGCTGCTCGGCCCAAATTCTGGTTAGCTTCTGGCTGCCATTGCTGTTGTCCTGGTGTCATTGAGCTCACAGTTTGGGCATAGACGCTTGGGTTTCCTGGCCTCAGAGCTGTGCTGGTGGTGTCCGTAGTTCCCATATAGCTTCCCTGTGCAGAGGTGGAAAAAGTCTGCAGTGTTTTGAAGAACACGAGGCTGGTAAGGAGAGCAGCAGCTTTGGGACACATCGACAGGGCTGGTGTGTTCATATTGCCCTTACAACTCCAGCAGTACCTTGTAGTATCCTCTGCTCACAGAGGCAACACCTCTTCTCCCAGAACCAGCAGCAGAGCTCAAGCATGAAATCAAAAAATTGTGTCTGAGGGGGAATTTGAGTTAAACAACAATTGTGCACAACAGGCGACAGAATGGAAACCTTTCCAGAAATAGCCCTTTAACAACGACTTTAAATGCTTTGAAGTGAAGGGTTCAGATTTCCCTGAATGTTTGCAGTTTGGCTTTGCACTTTTCAAAGCCTCTTTTTCTCTGTGACGCCCCTCGCTATGCATTAAGCTTGCTTCTGCATGCCCCAGGCCATAAATGATTCAAATTACAGAACTCTTTCTGTTTGAATGACCGTCCCATCTCTCTGTTGTTCACTTTGATCACAGTGTCTGACCTATTCTTCCTAGCGATACGGTAGGCACATTTAAGTGGGTGGAAACCATTCTTCCTCCGACTGCATGCTGCTCTCTGTGTAGTGCTTTTGGAAAAGAGACAGGATATCAGTCCCAGTGATGGACAAGAGGTTGTGCTGTGTGGCATCTCGGCTTCCACACCTGAACAATGAGAATTATGGTGCTGCTTTGGTCTTAAAGCTCTTTTGGATCTACTGGTGGTGAGACAAAATGATGATGTTGCCACTGTTGAGAAAAAGCACCCCTCATTTCCCATCCTGTCCATGTAAATGAGCAGCTGTAGATCAAGTTATGGGCTTGATCCTCAGACAATGGTATTTGCCAGAAGCCCATCTCTGAAAGAAAGGGGTCTAATCCTGTTCCCTGAAGAAATGAGTCTAACTTGGCAGTATGGACTATCTGACTGATCAAATTAATTTTATAACTAATGTCAAAGATAATTTTAGGTTTCTCGATTTAGGGGATGAAACTCAATGTTCTTAAGTCTTCAGCCCAGTCTTCATTTAGAGGAAAGGCCTGCTCCAGTAATGCCATGAGACCACAGCCCAGCCTCCAGAAATCTGAGATAGCTGTGGCAGACCCCAGTCCTGTTGTTTCCAGACAAAGATACTCTCTCCTGCACCCAAGTGCCCCGGCTAGGGCCTTTTTAAACGGTTGTGTGGTAATGACCATTCCTGTGACCTGCCTGGGGAGGTCTGTGTTTTGTTAGGGCTGCGGCTCCCCCCGCATGGCACTGACTGATCTTCCTGCCTGACCTCAGGACTGGTTTCCTGCACCTACTGAGCTCTTCATTGCTGCATTTCACCACAGCATGAAGCTCCACCCTGAGGACACCAGCACCAAGTCTGCACTCAGAGCATGATGTTGGGCTGAGCAGGAGCCAATGGAGCCACTTACTCTTGACAGCAACCGTCCTGTGCCCAAACACAGTAAGGATCAGAAGCCCTCCAGGCTGTCTGCTTCCCTGCTTCCCTGTGGGGCTGGTGGTCACTGGGAGGGCTGGATCAAGGTCTGGGGAAGGGGCCGAGGAACAGCAAAGAGAGGAAAAAAAAATAATGGTGCAGTTCTCAGAATAAGGAAGTCAGCGGTAATGCATCCTCTCCAGCACCTCCTCCCAATCTGAGGCCAGCAGCATTCCCAGCATGGATCCTGGAGAACTGGACATATTCTTGAACATTAGAAATAAAATGCTCTTTGGATAGTTTGGGTTATGGTGAAGGGGTAAAAATACCACAATAAGAAATGATCGAAACTATTGCCATAGGAACACCATGAAAATGTTGGTTAAACTTGCAAAAATCTTATTTGATTCTCGGGCAGCTCTGTACATAAGCTGCCTTCCAGCTCAAAAGAAAAGATGGTCTTTTGTGATCATTTGAAATGGAAAGTGGGAAAGCAGAATTGCTGAAGGTGATGCATTTTACCACTAAAAAAATACCAAAATAAAAATTAAATCAAAAGAAAGAAGTAATTTCAAACAGGAAGAAGTGTCATTTAGAAAATGCCAGAACTGAATGTTGTGAATAATTCAAATGAAGAATTCAATACAGAGATGAAAAAATATCTCAGTGTTGCCAGATATGCACTCTGCCCTAAAAACAGTGTGAAAAACATAGCCAATTGGAGTCTTCACAAATTTCCATTCCTGCCAGAGCCCCAAAGCTGAGTTTTGCTGGGGAAAGGCAGCCCGCTGTTGGAGGCACCGGTGGGAAGTCAGCTCCTGAGAACGAACCTACATGAGCCAGCATGGGGCTTGCCGAGACCCGGAGTGTGTCGTGTGTAATGACTGTGATGGGAAATGTGAATCACCAAGCAAAGAGGAAAGCAGGCCATAATTAAATATGCAGAAGTACATCATAATTATAGTGGACTAAGAAGTAAGTAAATGACACAGTTAGAAAGCAGCCGATCAGATGGGTTCTGAGCTGATTATCATAATGTAAATGCCAACAGCAATTTGCTGAAATCAGAGAGGTTTATTTGCAAAGTGGAAACTAGGTTTAGTCCTAATCAAAATAAAATCAGTGTATATTTCAAAACAGATTAGTGCTATGAAACAAAGCAACCATGATTGTTATTCATTATCTTCATCAGCACCAAGAGGGAATCATTTATGTTACTGCTTAATTACATGGATGTTAACAATTAATTAAGTCAACGTGGTGATAGCCAGTGATTTGGGAAATCGAGAGAAGATTGTCCTCGATTAATGTGCTTTTGTTTTCTCAGCCCAGCTCAAAGCATCGTGCTGGTGACACTCTCCAGTGGTGACAGCACGCACAAGCCAAGGCACAGAGAGACTGCTCAAGTCTTCCCTCCCTATCCCCCACTTCACAGATGCTCACAGTCTCTTTGCTTTTGGAGACTCCCCAAGGTCATCTTCCAAGTTCTCGCTGTCAGGTATTCAGTCTTCTTTGGCTTAGCAAGCAGGGTTTGCATCTGTGCTCTTCCTAGGACCTCATTACAGATTCTGGACTAAAAATGTCCTTTCTGTGAGCAGAAAGAGCTGGAAACAGTTGGATCAGGATTCCAGGGGAATGTGAGAAGCAAGGCAGAAGGTGTGGTGGCCAGGGCAGCAGACCTGGTGAGGGCAGAGATGCTGTGCACGCTGCTCTTCTGGATTCGCACGAGGCAACCCCAACCCACAGCCCAAGTCACCACAGCCTGGTGATGACGTGGAGCAATAAAGCTTTGAAGAACTGCATTTCTTTCATTCAGATACATCATTTCTCAGTGACAAATGAGGTGTTCAGCTTTGAGAAGCTGGGTCAGGAGGCTGACCTAAACCTGTGTCACCATGCCCGACTGCCCAGAAGAAGTCCAGCTGATGCCACCAGCTGCTCCAGTTTATGGAAGAAGGAAGAAGCTGTGTTCTTGGACAAAAAGAGCTTTGAATGAACATTTGGTACTTCAGTCCAAACATCAGTCTAATCCTGAGTTGCGTTTCCCTGAGGGCATTTACTAGAATGCCAGGCTGACCCCAAAACCCAAGATGCCAAAAACAATTGGCCCAACCTTCTCCTGTGCATGCAAAAAAGCCAGCACCAAGGGCTGAACTCCACAACTTGGTTCAGCCTGTGGGGAGCAGACAGCCTATTAATTTTAAATCTATTGGTGCTTCCAAAGGAATAAATAGTGCTACCGGGACCTTGGTAAGTGATTTTAATGGAAATATTACCTAAAGAACCCTCTTCAGCTCTGGGTTGCAAAATTGGTAGCCTTTCCCTGTATAACAGAGCTCTGTTTATTTGGGTTCAATAGGTCCTCAGTACTAGGTTTATTGCCAAAGCCTCCAAGAAACTATTTTTAACAGTATTTTCCTTCCACTCTGCTCAAGGAAAAGTGGGCCATTTATATTCATTGTACCTTATAAATGTTTCCACCATAACAATCACTTCTGATTATAGTGGACTTTGTTTTCTGTTGAGTTTAATAGCAAGAGAAAAATGACACATGACACAAATTTAAATAACACTTTGCTCCCCTCCTTTCTCTTTTCTTTCTGAACTGCAATCCACTGTTTATGTTGAAGAATGACATTGTTTCCAAATCTTCTGAATTATTATTATTATTTTTTTTTCATTTTTTGGAAGGTGTAGAAAAGTAGATTAATGAGTTTGCTTTTCCACAGCACTGAACAACTGAGTTTTTCCTTGGGCTTTCAGATTCTTGACAGCTCAAATTGTCAGACCCAAAGTATTTGTAAGAAAAGTTTGACTTTAAGGGACAGGCAAATATCTGATTGCAAATACGCATTAGAAATTTTACTTGATAAAATCATATCCATGCTGTAATAACAATTTTAAGTACAATTTTCTAATCTAATTCCTTGGAGGATGTTTGTCTAGAGGGGTGGGCCTCACAGGCTGTATGTAGGTGTAACAGAGTCCTCTTCTGATTGTAAGTTACTTAACAAATAAAGAGAAGGGGGGAGCATTCAGGCATTCAGCATGACCCCAACTAGTCTGTTGTTACCTAACAAACTGGAGTTTTGCCATTGATTTTACAGAGAACAAAAATAGGCCACATTGAGCACATCTGAAAGTCACTTTCTTCAGCAAGCTCATTCTGAATATTGTGAAAACATTTTCTATGGAGACAAGGAGGATGCAGCCATCATCCTCTGCTAATTCTCCCTTGCTAACAGGGGTGTAGGAAAACACTAAAATGAAGGGCATGACCAGGAGTTTGCACATGTTTTGCACATGTTTTGGCAAGACCTTTATTCCTCTCTAGAGGTGTCTGGTTGAACCCGGTATTGTGACAGATATTATTTAACATGCTACATGTGAAATACATTCACATTTTCCTGCGATGTCCCACTTGTCCCAGGATCTGAACGTAGACCTAGTGTCCTTCTGCCTGCCTCGCATCCATCTGCCTATAGCCTGAATTAAATTTAAACTTCTGTTTGTGTGATGAGTGCTCAGCCCCAGCACCTACAAGTATTTAGCATGTGATCTGTGTTAGACTCCTCCTGTAACTCATTGTACATCAACAAACAGCCCTCTTTTGTTAGGGCAGAGTGTTCCCGCATAGCCTGGCACAAAGGTGAACACGAACCCCGGCTCTCCTCTCTCAGCCCTCCCACAAGCCACCCAAGATGGAGTTAGCCTTACGGAGTGGGCCCTCAGGACCCAGAATCACACTTGAAATGCTGGGAGATCTGCTTCGCCGCTTCTCTGCCTTTTGTGAGTACTCTGCTGTCTCCCAGATGCCTTTCTAATTGCTGTTGCCAATTCATGCTCCATCTGCAGATGCGGTTTGAAAAGCCCAGGAGGTCTGTGTTTCAGAAAAGAGCACTGTTGTGTACAAATGCTCATCCTGGGTTGTGCTGCTAATGACTTTAATTACCTTGAGACCAGCTCTGACTTTGGTCTGGCATTCTCACAACTAGCATCTCTCTCCTTCCTGCCTCAGTGCTTGCAAAATCTTTCAGGTTCCTCTATTCTGGCCTTTCAGGATCTGGTAAAACACATGTAGGTGAAGAAGCAGAGGTGCTAACAGCAGCCACCAGCTGCGCAGGAGGCTGCTGGGCCAGGGCTGCCTGTGCAATCCATCTTGCTTTCCTTCTCGCTCAGCTTCCCACATGGCCTCTGAGTGCAGGCCTCTGGCTGCTCTGCAGGTCCCAAACACTTCCTCTTGTCCAACACCACCAGCAGAGCTCTTCTCTCCTCATGCTCTGGGTTTGAGGACAGCCAGCAGCCCCCGGCACTGCCAAGCCAGCAGCCGAGGGGAGCAGTGCGGGTTCCTCTCCTCCTGCCCCCCTCACCTGCTCTCCTCACCTGTATCTCTCTCTTCAAATTGTCAGAGCAGACAGCATTCTTCAGGTTCAGTGATTATGTGGGGAAAAAGGTGAAATTTGGACAGAGATGAATGGGAAGGTGACCTCAGACAGCGTAAGACAGAATAAGAACATGAGCAGAAGAGTGTGATGCCCATAGTGACATCAGTTTTCTCACTCCAGACCATGCCGAGGTAGCCCCCATGAAACCAGCAAATTGCCACAGACTCAGAGGCGATGTAGCTTCCTGCAGTGCTTCTTTCCCTCATGGGCTGTTGCATCCATGCATATCGTGCATTTGGCAGCTTCCATCTTCCAGCTTGGGAATGGTTTAAAAGCACTGGCTTTGTGTTGCCCTGCACATGGTTATGCATTTCAGGCTGCCTTGGGACCATGGTCAAAACTCAGTATCATCTCCCAAAATGTGCTGCTGGCAGGCAGGTGAAGAGGAGAAAAGGCCAAAGCTGCTGAAATTTTCCTTTGGGTAGTTGCTTTGCAATGCAGGGCAAGAAGTGGCTCCTGGTTCCCTCCCAACCCCAGCCTGGGCAGAAAGACAAACCCCAGAGGCTTAACAGGAAAGGTATCACGCAGCCTTTATGGATAAGGCTGAAAGACTGGTAAAGTGACAGAATAGTTCTGCAAAAACCTTCAGTTTACAGGGAACACATTTCATCCGCCTGTGAATCACAGTGACTGGAGGTGGAGGGATGGATCCCATCAATGAAATCACTTTATTTCTGGCTGCTCCAGCATCCCCGGGAGCACTCCACGACAAGGATACACATTTAAGTCCCTGTGAGATGCAGTGATGTGCAGAAGGTTGTGCTTCAGGGAACACTATCAATTCAGGAAGCACCCAGCTCTAAACTACTCAATTTCCTTGGGGCCATCCTGCCCATCTTAGTGCATTTCTGATCAGCAGGGTCAGTCTGCTATTTCTCCTCTCCCTGGGGGAGTGCTTCCTGAAAGCCTTGAAGGTTTCCTTATGTCAGCTGATGAATTTCACTTTGGATTTGTGAAATTCATGCCATTATGCTCATAACCCTTGATGTGACTTCTGAGTATTGTTCTGGGAGCTGCAGCAAAGTCATTGAGTGCTCCCAGGGGAAAGCTCAGGGACAGATGCCAATTTAAAGGAGGCTGTGCTCTAAGCTAAAGGTTTTCAGACTGGGGAACAGGGGAACAGGCCTGGTCCTGCCCTCTCTGCTCATCCTGGACTCTAGAGGATTCCTTTCTTATCTACTTTGCTGGTGTAGTTCAAAAGTGTGCATGTGCTGGCAATTCCTTTGCAATACTACCATTTACTAATACTAATTTTCCATTAGAAAATAGAAATACCAGCATTTGCTAAACCGGATTGCACCTGGAGGACTGCCCTGTGTGACAGAGGATACAAGGAGCTGTGGTCAGCATTTTGGGATGAGGGCAACCTGGATCCTTGGCATGGGTGCTGTGCTGAACAACCAGGAAGGTTCACGTCACACCACCAGTGGCAGGAGTTGTGGTCCAGGTCACAGGACTGAGTCCGGTTCTCAACACTCCACACACACAAACATCAGCGATTTGGCAGAGGATGGGCTGGGACCTGCTGAAGTCAGAGCAGTGGTGATGGCTGGCAGGGTTTGCAGGGTCTGAGGGGCTGAACTGTAGAGCGAGAGCTATGAAATGCTCAGAAAAGAGCAGTGCTGCATTGCTGGGGGCATTGGCCTTTCCAGGGACACCGGCTGCTTCCCCAGAGAGAGCTGTGGCATCTCAAAGCCAGCGGTGATTTTACTGCCGGATCCTCCCGACAGTGCTGGAGTCCCTCATTCAAATGCACGGTGTAGGCAAAACTTGCCTGGGGCATAAGGGCTTTTACACTTGACTCTACAGGGCTGAATGATGCTCCAGGCAGTGCTTCTGGGTACTGTGCTTGCTCGCAGGTAGGTAAGAATCCACCACACCTGAGGCGCAGGAGCCAGGTGAAGGCTGCTGATGAAGCATCAGTGCTCTGAAGAGGAGGAATTCATGCTGCTAACAGGCTGAGATGGGCTTTGTGCAGTGACGGGGACGCAGGAGTGCAGCTGCCTGATGACCAAGCAAAGACACATGCCACGTCACTCGTGGACTGGGGCTGGTGACCTCAGCTGGGCTCCTGGGAAGCAGCATATGCTGCTCTACTCTTGAAGAAAGAGCAAGATAAAGACCTGAGGTCTTTTTCCCACACTGCATCATCTCTGAGCTGTTCCATTCACCTGAGGGATGAGGTGGAAACTGCTTGTGCGTGTTGGTCTCATTGCTCCTTTTTTTTTTTTTTTAAAACAAAACAAAACAAAACAAAACAAAACAAAACTCGTTACTCATGCTTAATTGTGCAAGTGGAAAGGCTCATTACAGGAACAGACAGGTGATGAGTTGCACTGCTGGCCTGGCCGCTTGCCAGGAGGGAGGGAATCGTGCAAGAGAAACTCAGCTCAGGAGCCCTCTTCTTTGCCACCGTCACCTGGATCCAGCAGAACCTCTGGAGTCCACCAGCCATCACCAAATGCCCTTTGACAAAGGACATGTAAGGACCTGACCAGCAGGGCATGAGACTTCTCCTCTGTGATCTCAGCCACAACCTTCCTACCTCCACAGATATGAGGGGAGCAGAGAAAATAAAACTGCAGGCTGATGCATTGGCCATGCACAGGCACCTCCTGCCAAGTGAGATGCTCTGTGTGACCCCTCTGTGTCTGGCTGCTGCACCAGTTCCCTTCCATAATGTGGAGGGAAGTTTGCAGTAGTGACCTGGACACTTCTAGTGACAGACCCAGCCTGTCCCTACCAAACCACCCTGCCCTGAGCTCCTGTTCTTCTCCCAGACTGCTGGGCATGCATCCTGCTGTGCTGTCAGGAGGTTCCTCTTGCTGCTTCTCACTGCCTGGGCTGCAGCAGGGAGCTTTGGCAGCACAACAGGACGCCTGCCAGAGACGTGCTGTGAGCTTGCTAACAAGGCTTTCCCTGAAAAAAGAAAAAAAAAAAAAAGCAAAAATAAGCACAACCCAAACACATTATCCCACTACAGCACATGCTGTGGAGAACTGAGAGCAGCTGCAGTTTCAAGGCATGTCATTCAATCTTTCAAATTAAAATAATCCAACCTATGAAAAATTATAAACAAAGGTGACACTGTGTGCCTCAGTGCATCCTCAGCCTCGAGGGGTGACTGATTGGAAAGTCCCCCCTCCCCCCCCCCCCCGTCCTGGACCTTCATGCATCCCCAGTGTCAATGCTACATGGCTAAGGCTGGAAGGCAAAGGGAAACCCTGCTGGGCATAACCATCCAGAAAGCTCTCTTCTCCTGTGTTGAAGCTGTGATGGCAGCTAGGAAGTAGTATTAAAAAACTCCACCACACGGATGGTGGTGTAGATCAGAGGTTTCTAGGGACACAGACGTTTTAGGGGGAGAGGAGGCACATCTGGGCGTTATGTGTCCTGAGCTCACCAATTGTCTTTTGCCACTCCATAGAACTTAGAGTGCTCCTTATTGATTTTCTGCAGTAAACTCAATACCCGAGACATTACTGTAGTTCAGAGGATGAAAACCAGAGCAGGAGAGTGCACACAGTGAGAGTGGCAAAGGTCCTGCCCTTGGCCATGGCTGTGATGGGCATTTAACAGCCCCCAAGAGGTCTCACTGCAGAGCAGAGCCCGAAGTACCAGCACAACCTGGAGAAACATCCTCAGCTGCCAAAATGCAGTGATGAGCACTCACAGCCAAAGAGCTGTGACAGCACCCATGCACAGTGTCTGAGATTCCCCCTTTCTTCCCATCCTTCTCCTTCCCTTTCAGCTTAGCTTGCTTTAATCTTGCTATCTGACTCCCTGGGAAATCTCGCCAGCTGTGATGCAAACATTAAGGGAATCCTTCCTCAGCAGAGCAACTTTCAGCAAGGCTCTGCTCACAAGAAGGCTTTCAAAAAGAAATGTAAATTAGCATCTGTGATTCGCAGCATGCCCCAGGCACCGGCTCCTTGACCCTTCCTCTCTCTATCCCTCCCTCGTCCTGCAGCACTTCCCTCGGCCTCTCTGGCAAAGGCAAAAGTCGGACCTTGAAGAAGTTCAGGGCCATTTCCCAGGTAATTGTGTTGACTTTGGAGTCCCAGTTCCTGGCTGTGCTAGTATGGAGCGTGAAATCAGGCTTCAGCAGTGTGGTCAGTGAGTATCGCTGTGTGAATTCATCGGCAGCAGTGAAATGACGCTTTGTGCTGTTACATAATGTGTGTTTCAGCCTTTTAAATTGCTCTGAAAACAGGACACAGTTCACAGGCAGAGATTCGAACAGCAAATTGTTAATGGGTTCGCTCTGTCTCCTGCCATTGTCCTGTCACCCTGTGCAGGTTTATAATTACAGGTGGGATTTTGACAGTGCAGGTTCCCTGTAATGGCAAAGGCAAACACTCCAATGTGAATCAGGGGAGGCTAAAATGACTTCACATAGCATATTTCTTAAGGATAGGCTTTCATGAGAAAAGAATTCCCTTCCCTCCCCTAAAAACAGCATAAACCCCATTGCGGTCGATATAGAAATACTCACCTCATCATACTGAAGAAGTGACACAGACTGGGAGAGAGCCCTGTTAACGTGTTAACAAAGGCAGAGCTCTTGGTCATCGGGCAGCAGTGAGGAGCTGCAGTTTTGGCTCCACTTTGCTGAAAAATAGGAGGGGTGCTGAGCCCTAGTTTCCTGAGCTCTTCCTCTCCCCACCATCCCCTTTGCCCAGCAGATCTGGACATCTCCAAACTGTTTTATGCCCAATTCTCTGTTGTGGTACCTGCAATACACTGAGTTCTTCTGCTCCTTGGGCCATAAAGCTTTGTAAGGCAACCTTTAGAAAAGTTTCGAGCAATGAAGACCTCTATCCAAAACCCTAGACCCACAGTGAGAAGGCAAAAGTAAGAATTTCTGACTAAAATCAGAAAAAGAGATGAATCTACAGCTTTCAGGTTGCCTCCCCCTCCCCTGCCAACTCCTGGCCAGGAGAAATCATGGCCAAGAATGCCCTATGAGCTTCATTTCTTACAAAAATAGCAATAAAGATCATTTTCCTTCCCTAATGCTCTCCAGGTTGCGTGCAGTGCAGCCTGATTATGAGAAAGAGCAGAAATTTATACATTTGAAACACTGTATCCTATTTTCTTCTAATGCCATTTTTATCTGCATTTTATTCAGCTTAATGAAAATGGAAATGAACTCAATGGTTCACCCAGTAATAGCCCTTTTCCAGCAGCAGAAATGGCTGGACCTGAATGTCCCACTTCTGCACTCCCATCAAGGGACGCTCTCTCTGCTTGCTTGCTATTTGCATTTGGGATATTTTCAGAGACAAATTAATATTCCAGTAAAGCTCTCCTGACACTTGGTAGTACTTGTTTGAGAGAGGAGATCCCACTCCTTCAAACACAAGCAGCAGCCGTGGCAGTGATGGACCACGTGCCTGGCCAAGGCACTGTCCAGGGGTGAGGATCTGCTCTTCCCTATCACAATTTGCCCCCAAAACAGTGTTTTGCTGATAGCAGTGAAGGAAAAAGCTTATCCAGGAAGGCATTAGGAGCCACTAAAGACTTCCCTGGTAAATGCCTCCAAGCATTTTACCTGAACTATGCATTTACCCCTGTCCTTGCTCCTGGCCATGCTGGCAGGCTCCATCTGAGCCCAAGGAATCATTTATGAGATATATACATATATAAATATATAAGTTCTACATCTTTTGCAGTATTTTTACAAGGATAAGGACATGACAACAGCAATTATGCACAAGACTGACAATAAATAGCCTCTCTGCAGTCACAGGAGGGATTTTTCAGAGAGACAGCTCTAAGCCCTTCTTACAGCCTGCACGGGACAGAGATTTAGCACCCCTGGGACCCAACACTCTTTAGCATTAACTGGCTTCAGACTTCCGGATGGTTCAGCCCTGTCTGCCCCTGTGTACAAACAGCCTCCGTCTCCTGTGTGTACATGAGAGCTAAATAATGGTTTTAAATTGCTTTTGAGATGTTAGACCTAGCAAGGTCCCATTGCTCCAGTGCAGTACTGCTACTCTGCAGCTGGGAAAGACAGTATTTAATTGCATAATCAATAAGGTAGGACAGTAAAAAAATCAGGCTTGTTAGAAAGTGAGGGTTAAAAACTTGTATGGGCTCAAAAATATATCAAAATTCCTTCTATTTCTCTCTGTTTTACCTTTGGTGAGTCTGTCCCAAGCTTTTCCAGCAACAAGCAAACTGAAGTTTGTACACTATTACAAGGAACTGTAATTTTAAGGAGAAAAAAGGGTAATTATTGCAGGACTCACAGCAAAATCAAAAAGATTATGTTCTAAATACTTAGTTGGTAGATGATCAAAGAGAAGGTAGTGGCATTTTCTACACATTTCTTCCTCAATTTTATCAAATAAGTTTATTTTGATTATTTTACTTGTAGACTGCAGGGCAGATGTTGTAAGGGTAACCAAAGAACATGTAGAAAAAGGGCAGCAATTTCTGAGTATCTGCCTGAAAGTCTTTAATAGTACCTGGTTCTTGCTTTGGAAATCAGGTCTGTTAAGGTGGCTTCAGCTGACATCTGAAAATGCACACACACACACACCCCTTCACTCCATCATGTGGATTAACAATATTTGCCTGGGGATTTAATCAGAGATGAGAGAAGGGTTTGGCAGGAGCCTGTCACTCTGTGGCTGCCTCTGCTCCCTGTTTTCCTCTTTAGCTTAGCTCTGAACACAGCTTCTCCTGTCAGCTCTGCTTTCCCACCTTCTGAAGTCAGCAGCATCCCTGGGAGGCTCAGAGATCTGCGATTTGCCCATGGAGGGAAATCATGAATCCCCTCATTTGGAGCCTGTCCTTTGCAACCTGGCAAGGGAGAAGCAAGGCAGCATCAGGTCTACATTTTGTTTCAGGTTGCTCTCAATTTGTAAAACTGTTGGAGGATTTTCTGCTATTTTACAGGATTTGTAATCCCTTTGCAGGGGACAAATATGTAAATACACTTCTGGACTTACAAAAGAGTCAGATGTTCTGGTGAAATCCCATGATTAAAACAAGCAGCTTCTCAGTCTGGATTCTGATGTCAAGATTTACCAGCAGATCTTACCAGTCTGATGTGAGATGCAGACTAAGACTTCCAGCAATGCGGTTTTCTGCATCTAAACCGCAGCCTAACCACAACAGACAGGATGATTGACTAAATATTCCTTTCTCCTTCTTCTTCTTCTTCCTTTTTTTTTTTTTTCCTCCTACAAATGATGCTTCAACTTTGCATTTTTACCCTGCTTTTTAAAGAGACGCAACACCAGTCAAACAGCAAGCATCTGCCCCATCCTGGTCTCAATTAAAGGCTCAGCCATAGGTGGCCTCTCCAGTCCCCCCAGTTTGGCTCTGCAATGGGAGGAAGCCAGCACAGGAGAGCATCCCCAGAGCTGCCAAAATGTAAAATGAGGGATCCCAAAAGGAAAAAGATCACTTCATGCACTGATGTGGCACTAGCAGCCAAGGGGGAAGGTGATGTGAACACAAGGAAGAAGATTGATATGAAATCATTATTTTTATTTTTGAGGAGGTGTAGGCAGCCTAAGGATAAAATATAATCCTGTCCCTCCAGTATTTAATTACAACTAGTGATTTGAGGACTCCTCCTTTCATATTGCCCCTTGGAGACATCATACCGTGCCCGCTCTCCTAAACAGGAGTTCATAATTCTGGCAAGGCTCTCTCCAAAATGGGTCACTTCTTCAAATAATGAGCATGGAGCTGTTTTCAGTGACTGCTGTTACAGGACAAGGGCATTTATGTTTTCACACAGCTGGGAGTAAGATATGAAGTGTTCCAGCATTTAGGTGTAAATGGTGTTTCACATGCCTGCAGGCTGAAATGTGGAATTTCATCAGAAAATAAACAACAACAACAACAAAAACCTGAGACTGGCAGTGCAGAGATAGAAAAGCACCTGCATGCTGAGAAGGAAGAACAGAGAGAAGGAAAAGTGTCCCCAGAAGAGAACAAGCTACATTTGTTAAATACATTAAAATTTGTATTTTCTGATATGTTCTGTATCCATTCAGCTTAGTGTGGCAGCAAGGAGCAGCGCGGCATACTGTTTATGTTCAGCCTTTGTAAATCCCAGCACAATGGAAACACTTCCATTTAGTCGTAGATCCCCCTATCTGCCTGCTCTTGGCTATGCAGTGTGTTTGGGTATCTGCAGCTTCCCTGGAGGTTTGATGCAGCACCCACATCTGAACGTGAGTCCTCCTGAGCACCTGGCTGCATTACAAAGCCTCAGCCCCAGAGTCACATTTATGTTTAGAGAGAGGAGAGCAATCAGTTCCTGCCTTCTGAGTTCCTGTAGAGCAAACATGCCACCAAACTGGCAGGCTCATGTTCCTCACTGTGGCTTGCAGGTCACGCAGCACTTCCCACAAAGCTGCCCATCCCTGTGCAGCACCAGCCAGAGAGAGGTTTGCTGCTAACCACCTCGGAAAGTATAAAACCAGGGTAAAAAAATAGGGGGCAGGCAAAAAAGTTCCATTCCCAGCAGACTTCAGCCCCACTGACTCCGTCCTTGGCACAGGTGCTTGGGGCTGTGGTAGGTACCCGACCACGTACAACAGCTCTGGGGACAAACATCTCCTGAACATCAGGCTTCAGAACCTTTCTGCCAGCCCATTTCATATGGTGCAAACATGGCCCTTGAGAAGAAATCCCTGCCAACTGCAACAAATTTTTCCTGCCAAGTCTCCCCTAGCTCGCATTAAGCCCCAGGTTCAGAGATTGGCCAATGTACTTAAGTTGTCGCTAAGATATAATGATCAGCGAGTGCTGAGTTATTTCTGTAGCTTAATGGCAGTTGTTTCCTATCAAGACTATAGGTAAAATTGATCTTATTCTGCATTAATGTGAAAGCTGCTGTGTTAAGAAAGAAAACCAAGAGCTGTACTAAAAATAAAGTGGATGACGGACAGACTTACAACTGTCACAAACAAAACAGAAGCCTGCTGCTATCTGTGGACCCTCCGTACTGCTCCAAGCAGAGCTATTATTGGCAACGGCAATTTGGCTCTTTCAGGTTCCCATTTGGGAACTTTATTTTAACAAAATATGAGGAAAAAATGGATTTTCTTCAGAATTGTTGGCATTTTCCAGGAAATATAGAGATGTGAAAGCTGCCAGTTCGGAATTACATTTCAGTGTGCTGATGGAGAGAGCGCAGCAGGGCTTGCAGAAGTGAGACGGGAAGCCCATTTCCCAGCGACACGAAGTTTGGAGTTTGCTGCCATGGTGTCCAGACCCCGGTTAAACACTTGCTTATAAAATCAGGCATTTCTGATACTTTCTTTTACTGCTAATAAGGCTGCTTCTCAGAGCATCCCAGAGGTACTCCAGAGTGTAGCTGGCTGAGTCTCACTGGTGACACATGAGAAGGTGCCCAAGATATCCACAGAAGACAGAATACCAGGCACTGTTGGAGGAACCCATCCCATAGGAGTTATTCCAGCTCCCACCTCTCAGTGGGTGGAGGTGCAAAGTCTTCCAGCCTCTCCTGGATCTGGAGAGACGTATTTCTCCTTCTTTTAGCACAGAAACAACATTTCATTCCTTGCGCCCTTTTTATTTTAGAAACTCTGCTTGATAAATCACTAGAGGGCCTCATTAACTGCAAGGATTTGTCAGTTTTCCCAAAGCAATCAGGGTGTTAGTTAGACTGAAGGAGCAAATGGAAAACTGAAATGGAAGCCAAGCACAGCCTTATTAATCCTCTGTTATGGATCAACATTTGTCAACTCTATTGAAGTTTGTTGTACCAAATAGAGCCCAGGAGACCACTCAATTATTTTATCTCTGAGCAATCAAGATTCTGCTCTTTTAGGTCAATCTGTTGGTACAGAGAAAAAATTTTGGATAAAAGATTAACAGTAGAAAATCCACTGCTTTTTGTTTAAGGGTCTTTTAGAGGAAAAAAATAAATAAATTACTTTCCTTTCCAAATGTTCCACCCAAAGGAAGTGAGAGTTTGTTGAAGTCAGCATCAGCAAGGGGCTCCCCAGCATCATCAGGGATCCTCTCTCCATCACTTCCCAAGCCAGATGATTGCAGAGGGATCAATCTGCACTTTTACCCCAAAAGACATGGCTAATGCTATAAGTTAATACACCAAGAGATGTCCAATGAAGAAAGACTGGTGACTGTTATGCTGCATTAAAAAAAAAACAAAACACTGTTAAGGTACAAAAAAGGTGTAGGCTACAAAAAGCATGATCCACCCTCAGGTCTTAACAATGTGCAAGTGAAGTGTATTCAGTAGGAGAAAGGAATTTTTTGTTCATTTGTAGCTATTTTTCTGTAGCTCATAATTCGTCTGCAGAAGGCACATACATCAGATATCAGTAGATGCACAAGTCTGGAAGAGCTTTTAAAAGTGTTACAGAAAGGTACAGGACACAAGAGGAACTGGGTTATAAATTTCCCATATTCAGGGACACTTACATTTAACTTGAAACTTGTAGCTTCTACTTCTGACCTTAAAAAAGGCATGTGAGTCTGAAAATGTGTCCTTTAAAGTAAGAATATCTGTTAGCGTAATAAAAAATACTGCCTTTCCCTGAAAGCCTTCCTTTCACATCCTCATGACTAGAATGATATGAACGCTTGGGAATGGAAACCACAGCCCAGGCTACACCGTGCCCTACAGAGGCATCATGACATCCAAACACACTTCCCTGTGCTGGGACTCATCTAGACAACTTGGGCCCAGGTGGCACCATGGACTTCAGCCACCAACCATCGGCTGCTGGGATGATACACTGAGCCTCTGCTGAAGTCTGCTTTGTCACAACCGGACTCCTGGCATTATTTAAGGAGGACTCGTGAAAGCCAGGGTACACAGAGTACAGAAACTGCTGTCAGACATCTTGATTGCCTGTACAGGAAGACCTACCCCTAAATTCGGAGTTCAGTTATTCTAATTTATTTGCAGGTTTAGTTATCCTCTGGTTGGACAACTTGCTAGAACGCCTAAGATGATTCAAATATTTGTCTAAAAAAATGGCAGTGAATGGAAAATGCAGTTACCAAACTGTTACCTTCAGTTTCAGGATACCATTTGACAAGCTGAAGAGCTGAAGACTAGATGGGGGAGAAAGATTTGGAAAAAAAAAAAAAAGCCCAACAAACCAAAAATCACATGATAAATTGTTTTCAGTGAATGATCCCACCAATTCGTACAGCTCCTCTTCACTGTTATAGAAGATTGAAATTGTGTATTGTGATTAATTTATCCTGTGAGTCATGTTCAGTGACTTAAATCACTAGCTTCCCCCCTTCTCCTATCATTTCAGCAAATTTAATTCTTTTTTTTTTTTTTTTTTTGTTCAGGAATCGTTCCTGATTTCTGAAATTTCATCCCTTACTCGTAGCTGTTGAATGAATGGACTAAATTAATGCATTTTCACCTCTGGTCTGTTGACTCAGTGCTCTTTCATCATAATGGCAGGCTGACCTTCTGGGCCACATGGACTGCCTTATCCCTTGATCTAATGACTGAGATGTTTTAAAGAGGAGAAAAACAAGTACAGTTAAAATTAATTTGTCCATCTAGATAATTTAAACAGTTAATGAGGCATACACTGGGTGTCTTCTATCATATTTCCAGATATTTCATCAGAATAACACTGGGGCTGAAGCAAAAACAAATGTCAGAGCCAGTTCTTTGGGCACCAGTTGAGCCCACTCGCATGCCCCACTGTGTAGGAGTGACCTAGGGACATTCTATGAAATGGCTTTCTATGAAATGCTGGTTCAGTGGAGAAGGTGGTTTGATACCTGCCCCCCTTTCTGAGCACAGTTTTTTTTTTTTTTTTTTGGTGTGTGTGTGTGTGTGTGTGTGTGTGTGTGTATCCTCCAATGCACTTTCCCACAGCTCCATGAGGGCTGCACCAGACACTGCCCAGATCAAACTCTGCAGCAAGGACACTTTGCCTCCCTGTGCCTCTGCTCCCACGCAAACCTGCTGTAGGAAACCCCTCATGTTCATCTCCCCCAGCGAGGGGCAGCAGGGTGCTGCATGGTGCTGACACAGCTTTTCCTGGCAGTGATGGATCAGGGGCAGCAGCTGTGTATTGAAATTGCCAGCACAGATCAGCGCCCAACCCAGCAGCTGCCCATAGCAGTCACTGCTCCAGGTCTCAAGGACAAGCCTCTCCCTCTTGTTCCAAGCATGTAACTTGTAAATGATCTGTAAAGGAAGGGCTGGAAGTGAGGTCCAAGGCCTCACCGCCCTCCTTGTGAAAAGTTTCTTCCTTGTTTCAAAAGGATATAAGGAAGGGTGGTAAAGAGGAAAGTTGATGGTGAGGAAAGCTGATGGTGGACCTTCCAGGTCTGAACATGCAAGCAATTGGCCAGCAGGTGAAACGCCCCATCAGATGATGCAGCATGAGGTGCCTGAGAAGAGCAATCCTAATTTTACATATGCAGGAATGGGGTGTACCCTGCTCTTGGCCACTGAGGACCAGCATGAAGCTTAGAAATGTTTATAAGAAAATTTCAGGCCAGGACTCATCTAGGTGTCTGTGTGTGCATGCGAACTGCAAGTTCAGTTTAGAGCCAAGAGGAGGATTTAAGCATGAGAAGTCTTTGTGGTGCAAGATTTGGTTTTGAAAAAAAAACCCTCTGCATTATGGGTGGTGTAAGGAAGTATGTGTGCAGGAGCCACCCAGAGATGTTTGGTGTTTCGGGGAAGCATGAGAAAGCCAGATACCACTCCCGTTCCCTGAGACACCTGCTTGCACCTCAGGCTCTGTCTGTGCTGGAAACACTTTCCTGCTATTGGAAACCTGCTCCAGTCTGCTGGCAACATGCATGCACTGATGTGAGGGCCTCTCTGTACCACCGCAGTAAACCCATCTCCAGAACTACCACAAAGAATACAACTGTCACTGATACAAAAGCCTCCCTGAGCTTTGGGTGTCCTCCCTCTCTGTGGCGAGCATCTCTGTGGCGAGCCTCTGTCCCCAAAACACATCAGCCGTGGACTCTCCCTTTCATCACCAGCCACTGCGGCTTTCAGCATCAAAAGGAAGATCCGTGTTCATCTGCTTCTGAGACATGCTTCCCAACCCTGGTATGGAAAGCATTGCAACGGCACAGCACAGTCACAACATGAGAGGTGAGTTTCGGGCCCCGACACTGGATTCCTGGGATTAGTCAATTATGGTAGCCTTAATATTTAATGAAGAGTAACTAGTTGGCTTTCTTATTGCAGAGATAAGTCGAAAAATGAAACTGTGTGTATTGGAAAGGCCCAGAAAGCTGGAGGCAAATAAATATTTTTATTTTAAACCACATGATTTTTTTAAAGCCATTTCCGTGTTGCCTCTGTATGCCAATGCTATGAGCAGGAAGGCCTGGTGGCCCAATTCATTGCTGCATCACTGTGGGGCCGTGCTGGGAGAGCTCTGCAGGAGCTCACAGACCTGCACGGGTATAACTGCGGCATTGCAGGCTGCCCAGTGGAGCCTCTTGTTTCTGAGTCTCAGGCGTGGTTTGCTTTGCCCAGCCCCCGAGAAGCCCTGGCAATACTCGTACGTGGACTCTCAAATATCCCGTAAAATAACCTCTTCCAAAGAAGTATCCCTCAGGACTCCTATCTGGGTCTCACTTTATGCAATTTCAGATAGTCAGAGAGCTTTACACGCTACATTGCTCTCAGAAATAGAATTCTCCTAAAACACAGCTTTAAGCAGCAAGTATTTTAGTGTCTAGAATTATGCTAACCGCTGCTCATCTAAATTATTATATTAACTGGAAAGGGGGAGCACACACAATTTAACAGGGGAGAAAGAGCAACAAATCTGAGAAGAAAAATTGGAGCTCCACAGAGAGAAGAAAGCCAGGAATCTAGTGACGATAAATGCTTTGCTGGAATTAAAGAATCTTTTATTGGAGGAATTTCAAAGCTTTTTCTTCTCAGGGTACATGTTCTGGAAGGCGATGCAGGGATCTGCTAGGGAGAAGCACGCTGACAGGGGCCTAGACATGAGAGCTGTCGCTGAAACCTTGCAGTGATGGAAAGAGGTTTGGATAGACCTCAAAACCACGCCATACATCACCAAAACAATTCGTGCTCCGTCCTGCCTGGGGAAAGCCTTCCCTGCCAAAAGGATGAGTGTCTGCTGGATCTCCTTCCCCCGCCTACACCAGGCTGTGCACAGCTAATAATTTAGATCTGAGCACATTGATCTGAGCACACTGTTTCCCCCCAAGGTTGCTCTTTCAGAGATCAAACGCAGCTCTGCAGCCAGCACTGCCAGTGGAAGAGAAGCCTCACTTAAGCCTCCCCAGTCAGAGGACAGAAATAATATTAAAAACATGTATATGAAAAGAGTTAATGAGTCCTGCATTTGCTAATTCAGCGGGAAAAGTTTTTCTGTGATCAAAGCAAAGCAAATGGGAATCACAGCTCCTGGGTCTGCTACCTGGCCTCCCTTTAGCTCACTCTCGCTCACTGGGCCATAGTCTTTAGCCATCTGAGGACTTTGCTTTCTCCTCTGGAAACAGAAATATACGTGCGCGTATACATGTAAATATAGTGTGTGTGTGCCTGTATGTACATCATGTTTATAAGCATATTTTACAGAGTGTTGTGAGCCAAATAATGAACCCTTTTAAAGTGTTTTGAAATCTTTTTTTTGACAGCAGCTGAAGCAATGCAGAACATTATTAGCCATTTCAGAACTCTTTTTTGCAGAGCATGCAAGGAGCTGTTAAATAAACAGAGTGAAATACAGTAACACATTGTAATTTACATTTCTTTTGGAGAGAGAAAACTCAACTTTATTTACTCAATGTTTTTGCTTTGAATATAAAAATACCAGTTACAGAAATGTTTCCTTGTTACTGTAAAGCATGTTGTCTGAGATCTCAGCAGCAGTGGAAGGTATATTTATCATGTAACAGCAGTAGGAATAGCTAACACATACATAAACCTCCTTAAGTCCCAAAGTAAACTCAAGAAAAGAGACCCTGTAAACACTATGAGAAGACAATACTAATTCATAAAGTTCTTCAACCCATGTAATGCCTACGTGCATGTATTGGTTTCTTATTGTATTGATTATATTGCAGTGATAAAATATAAATTCAGTATACTCAGCAACGACAACTTTACTGCCTTATTGTGCTGATCATTACAGAAAGTATAAATTGGGTCATAATTCTGTAGAGTCATCAGAAAACCATGTGCAACTCCAAGTTATTCTTTTGAAATAACGCTTATGAGATCTTCGGGAGAAGATCAATATAGATGTGTGTGTCTATCAAACGGTGTGGAGGGCTCTGATATCTGATACACACACACACACTCAGGTTACCCCTTTGCTCTCCTGTGCAGTCAGGTTCCTGGTGCACACGTGCACTGCTGTACACAGACCGATGGCCACATGGTGCGTCTAATCTTCCCTGCTCCTGCAAGTGGCTGTTTATCCAGGCAGACAGAGCAAGAGAAGCTCTGGATATTTATCACTTATTTCTTTCTGTCCCTTAATCTCCAGCTTATAAGGCCTAGGTCAGCATCCTTCCCAGTGTGCAGACACTCCTGTTTGTACAGAGACAGCTTCAAAGGCTGGGCTGGCCTAGGGAATCACATTGCTTCTCCCTGCCATATATAGGAAGCCTGAAATGGGAACGTACAAAATCCTGGGGCTGGGCAGACACCTCCACCTCTGCCTACTGACCGTGTGCACTGCCTGTCCTGGAGACCAGCGCTGCCCAGGGCAGTGGCTGGGGTGCTGAGCCAGGGGTTCCAGGAGGGGAATGGAGAAACCCTCACGTCCCCAGTGTGTAAGCACAGCGCCTGCCTTCACTTCCAAGACCCTCACTCCCAGTGCTAAAAAAGACAGTTTTTACTTTGCAATCCCTTAACGTGGCTGTGCAAAGGCAAAACAGGATCTGTGCAGAGAGTGCACCAGGAGTGAGCTGCTGTGAGTGTGTAGAACATTGCCTGTGGGGAGGTGGGGACAGAGCAGTAAATGTATGGAAAGCATGGGTTGTAATTGACAATGGGTTGTAATTATTTTAGCATCATATGTGGTCAGATTCCACCAAGCCATGTGTAAAGTAAGGGTCACTCTTCTGCCAGAAAGTCTTATGGAGAAACAGAATGGACTGGAAAAAAAGTGAATGGCAACTGAGTGCAGGCATCTAAAGATGCTTACTGGGGAGATTCCCAAAGACAGCATTTCACTGCTTTCTACAAGAGGTCAGACCCTTTGTCACCACTTTTCGAAGCAACTGTAGCAGGAGGCAGCGCTTGCAATGCCTGGACCTGAGTCCTTCTGGGGAGTCCATGAGACTTGCACCCGGAGGTGCTTCACTCTCCTACAAACAGCTAACATGACCCAGATACCACCAGAGCCAAGAAAACATCAAGCCAGCTGGTCTGCACTCATCAGCCCTTCTGAATAGCTTCAGCACTCTGCCTCCAGAGAAGAGCTGAGCTTCATGAGACTTTCAGGAAGCAGCAGCAGCCCTGTTCTGAGAGCTAGGAAAGGGATTGACAAATTTCCTCTGTGTCTATTTGCTTTAACCTCTCATTTCCAACCCCCCAGTGTCTGGGGGATAGAACAACCAGCAGGTCTGCATTTCCCCAGGAAGATGCACTGGTGTGCTGAGGGCTCAGGCACCAGCCCTTACCCTTCTCTGGCTCCCTCTGTCCTTGTGTGTGTTCCCACCCTCAGAGAAACATCAATAAGACAGCCAAGGACAGGACCATAATGCTGTTTACAGTGGTGGATAATCGCAATAATAAATATTTAATCCCCTCATTTTTGAAACACTGGCAGAATTTGATAAAAACATGATTCAGTGAGCTGAGGAAACAGGGGAGGACACAGGACCAAAGCACTCTGAGAACACTATCAGTTTCTATTTTGTGTTCTGCACACCAACAGCTACATCTAGAAATGATTCCTGGGCATGTGATCTTGGAGCCCCCCTGGATCCCACATAAGAAATCCTTGCTGGAACGGGAAAAGCATGCTGGGTGGGATCAAGGCTGAGCAGATACAACCATCTCACTCTCAGGAGTAGCTCTGTAGAGACTGGATTTTACTTTCTGTAAGCACTCAGCAAACAGCAGCCCATCTCCTCAGTCAGGCTGGTTTTTCAGGGCAGCACAGGTGTTTTTGTGAAAAACTGGACCCAGTTTTCAGGACACTGGTCCCAGCTCTGGTCCCATCCAGCCCAGGACCTTTTTACTGACTCTTGCTTCACTGTAAGGATGAACTACACGCATGTTATAGAGATGACCAGATTTTTTTATTATTCCAGAAATTGGTTTTGAGAGCACAACAGCACTAACCACATATTCCAGCCCTCACTGCAGACTCACTGTCAGACATGAACGCAGGAACCCCAAAACCAGCTCACAGACCTGGCCTGAAAGAAGCACGGGAGCAGAGGCTGTCACTGGTGTCAGCAGCAGCTGCGCACAGGGAGGTGATAAGGTGTGCGGGCTGTTGGTACTTCTCTTGTGAAACATCTCTTGTGAAGTTTGATTGCAATGAGTAATCTGGTCCCTTTAAGCCACAGAATGAATGTAATAGCCTCCAACTGCAAGCATTACACATCTGGTAAAGTTATAACCACCAAAAGATCAGATAAGAGTTTCTCAAATTTTAATGGAGTACATAGACTTCTCTCTTCCTTTGTATTTTATCAATTAACCTTCAGCAAGCACAAAGGTTTTCCTAGATCTGGTGCTCCTGCTGGCATCTGGAGAAAAAGAATCAAATTGTACAGATTTATTATTTTTTTAAGGAGAATATTTTTAATAACCAAAATGTTTCTGCACTTTGAGTAATGAGAGTGACTTTTCTCTTTCAAATGCTAAATTATTTCAAGCTGAGCTGTTGGAAACCATTAATAATTCAAGGAACTCTGCTTTGGTTAAGAACAACATCTGTTGGAAGGTGTTAAAATGCAGGAATAACCTGACTTTCAAAGTTATTTTACCATTTTGTTATTCTCTTTGTGAGAAAAAGGGATGAATTGGTAAATTAAAGTGAGAAGTTGTTAATATGCCACTTTCTAAATAAGGAGGGCTGAATGACTGTGCTCCCAAGGGTGCTAACTGTGGTCTACTTTGCCATTCTTTTCCAGAATATCAGCTTCTTAGGGCTGTGGTTTTCCACTTCTGATCAGCAGGCCCCTAAATGTTGCCAGAGCAAGTTCAGCACCCACAAGGCTATTTTAATCAGCTTATTGAAAACAGGCTAGTGTTTCCCAGTTTCTTTTCCCAGCGTCTTTAAAAATTGTTCATGGGTCACCAGAAGATGATATTAATGAAGTTCCCTAGTTGTAGTCAATGCAGAAAAACAAGAGCCCCTGGAGAGCAACTCGCCTCTCAAGCTCAGGATGTGATGGATCGCACTTCAGAGGTGCCTCTCTCTCTCCACTGATGTTATAGAGAAGTTATGTGACTGAAGGAGACCCAAAAACTGGATTTTGGAATGGTAAAGGTGAGCAACATTTTGTCCTCCTTCTTGAAATGAGTTAAATAAACCAATGCACTCTAAAGATTAGCAAGATTTAGAATACAGATCCACACGCAGTGTGGTATTTCAAGATCTCCACGTGTTCAGAGCTGAGAATTTGAGTCAGCTTATTGACAAAGCTGCTTTTGCAATGTTTAGTCCAGATATGGGCTTAGAATTATGTCTCTCTGCAAAGTTCACACATGGAATTATGCATGGTGCCTACGTCAAACCAGAACCTTCTTCATCCTCATGCAATACTCAGCTGGCAACTCAGTTGATTTAAGAGCATTCCTCTAAACTATAATTCTGTGTCATGTACACAGAAGTGTTGCAAGCCAGGAATCAGTCTCCCACAATAGTGCCGTGAGGCTAAATCCATCCTTACTGCCTCATCAAACATTCCTTCCAATTTTCATGATTTTCAATTACATTGTATTATAGGTGCCATTGATACCACACAAGCAAGGCAAATAACTACAGATACAAGTGGAAAGTCCTTCTCATGTATCAGTGGGTCTGCAGAAAATCAGCACTTTCATATTGAGCGAGCAGAGTATGGCAGCCAGCAGATACACCATTCTGGTCTCTTTCCTTTTTTATTTCTGTGCAGTGCTTGATTGCGATAAATATTGGTACCATTGTGAATAGATCTGATGTGTATTGAGAATAGATCTAATGTGCTCTATAGTAATTTATTCAGATGCTGTTGGAGCTGCTAATTAAGAAGGTGGCTCACTCATTACAAGTCACTGCTTGTGACACTTGGAAAGAGAAGACTTGGCTACTTTGTCATGGGGATGACTGGGCATGCTTACCATCTATTGTGTGTCTGCCAGCTACTCAGAAAGAATTTTTTTTTTTTTTTAAAAAAAAGGTTTAAAGGTTTAAAAAAAGGTTTTGAGGTTTATAAAGCCTCAAATGTGGAATTCCTGGTGGATGAGAGATACCAAGAATATAACCTTTAGAAGAAACAACAGGAGGCAGAATTATTCCTCACCACGATGAGGTGGAGGAGGGTGAAAGAGGAGGCTTCATAGGGACTGGAAGATATTCTGCCAAGAAGAGCCCAGGCTGGCATTCTGCCTGAGCTCTGCATGAATGGGCAAAGGATGGGAGAACCCCTGTTCCTGAGTCCTTCCTGCCCAAACCATTCTGTGATCTAAGCCACTGAGCACAGTGCCCGCACAGCTAATGCTGATGTTGAACAGGCCACCAGGTTTTGGTTCCTGATCACACGGACATTAACAAGAGGCTTCTGGAAACTGGGTTTCTATGCCAGAGACTTAGAAGGACAAAGGCTTTATTTCATCAAGATATGTTTGTTCAACAAAACATTTTAAAAGCAGATATTTCCTGTGTCCTCCATCCTGGTTTACTGAGTCCAGACATCATCTTCTCATTTTATAATCAGCTACGTAATGTGTGTTATAAATTCATAAGTTTTATGTTGAACTTAAGAATCAGCTTATTTATAAGGTATTGCACTTACTTACTAATTTTCCTTCTCTTTCTCTATCCTTTTGTAGGACTCTGCAACAACAGCTAAGCCAAGAAGAAAGTTATCCAATAAACCAGTACTGTCTAGAGGATGAACATTGATTTTCCTGACACAATTTGGAGCTCGTTAGCATTTTCTGTAGCTGTGTTATATCACCCTTTCTATCACGTGAGCTGCCTTGGACTGTATTTTAAGAGGTTCTCTCCTGAGAGCATGTGGACTGTGGGGTTATTTCTGAAGTAAAATTCCCAAGGAAAATTCAAGTGGTTGTTACTGCTGATAGACATTAAAACCATTCTGACAGCACCAGCCCTGCTCTACAGGTGAGAGGAAATTTGCCAAGAGCTCTGTCTTCTCCCTGTGATGGCACAATACACAGCACCGGGGGTCCTGGTCAAAGTCCAAGTCTCCAACACCAACAGTAACCCTGGTAGAGACAGTCCTCAGCTGGAGACTGCGTGATTTCCCCTGCCTTCATCAGAGTGTGACGTAGCCAGACAGGGCTTCAGGGCTGTCACCTGCCAGGACAAGTGTCGCCGTATGCTCTCCATGGCTCTGGGAGGGCTGGGCAGGGTCAAGCGTGCTGGAGGGACAAAAAATATTTGGAAGTAGCAGCAAACATTTTTTACCTGTGGATGCTGGTACTATGTACAGGAATCAGTGGCTTAAGATGAGGGAAATTACCTCCTCTCATTATCGTGGCTTACACATAAAAAGAAGGTAAAGATTAATGCCATTAAAACATAACCAATTGGTGCTTAAATGTAACATGACAGATTTACTCAGAGTACATTCAAAACTATGGACTTTTAGCGGTGTTAATAAAGCATTAAGAGAGATGTTGAAGCTTGAAGTAACAGCAGAGAAACAGTTGTGTGCTGTGGGAACAGAGATGAATCCCATTCGGTTTTCAGCCTGTATGGAAATGGCTTACGTGCTTAATGTGAGAAGCAGACATTTATTCCCTGGGCTAGTTCTTATAACTACTCCAACTGCAGAGCAATTTAAAACCCATGCATTTTTATAAGTGTCCATTTTTTACTTTTGATGAAAATAACCCTTTGGCATTGGTTAAATTATAAATAGAAAAAACAGGGATGATGCATTGCCAGAATACCAATAGAACAGCTGTAAGGCACCAGCAGCACTTACATCGGTAATACATAACAGTGTACGTTATGAGCTGGAGCGACTGCCAGTGCAGAGAGCACCCCCATAAAGGTGATTTCATGAGAAAAGTTTCAGACCAGCTGTTCTGGAGTTGTACAACCTTGCATGTTTGTGCTGCATGGTGACGTGGAGCGAGGTCTTCAGGAGGAGACGTGTCACCGAGCCAAGCGGTGCGCATGAACTGTGCTGTGTATGGACAGCAGCCAGTGGTTTGTTAACTACTGATATCAGCTCAGCTGGACTGCACTGATTATGTGTGCTTGTGGTGCTTTTTTCCCATGTCTGTTTAGTGCAATCAGATAAATAGATCAATGAGAAAAGCCCATGCTGCTATAATTTACATATTTTGGTAATGATGCAATTTGATTACTTGTTCCCTGCTTCTTAGTCTAGCTCCCAGCAATTCAGCTCAGTGCAACTCTGCAGCAAAATGCTCAGATCTCCTGTGTCATGCTTTTGTAGGCTTTAGATTACGCTGCTGAGCACATATGGACGTGTATGCACTCATATATGCTGCGCAACCTTAACTCATCCCCTTGGATGCATGCGTCACGATACAGCATATGCCTACACAATCACTCGGAGAATTGACGGCAGCTCGTTCAGCCGTTCACGAGTTGTCTCCACGCAGAACAAGGTCCCTGCAGTTGTGTTGCTGCGTCAGCTGGGGCTGCATCGTGGCTCTCCAAGTGTGCGGGACCAACCCACACTCCCCATGCTGGTGCCAGAGCTGGGAAGCTCAGGGAGAGCACAGACACGTCTCTGGGCAGCTGGTGAAGCACACTTCTCCCCCATTTTTAAAGATATCTTGTGTCAGAAATTGTATGCATATGAGACAATATATACATGCTTGAAGTTGAAAACAGCTCAGCTTTCAGTGTTGAGGGGGGTGTAGGCAGATATCTTTCATGAACGTGCACAGTAAACAGAGAATCTAACCCAATTTTACCAGTCAAAAAATGAATGACAAGAGAAAAGTCAGATACTTCAAAACTCTAAGGATATAACACTGAGAAAGCAAAATAAGTACCTTTGAATAGGTCCTCTACTGACATTGTTTTTGCACTTACCATCAGCGGTGAGCAGCTGTGGAAAACATTAAAACTCTTTTTTTTTTTTTTTTCCACACACATTCTAGTGAATGAATATATGTGGTTTATTATATATATAATATATATATATAATATATGTGGTTTATGGACAAATATATAGCAAAACAAAGGTTTTCCACCTTTTAAGGCTTTTCCCATAAGTATGTTAAATTATGATCAAGCTGTCAGCCCTAACTATGCATGGCCTGATCCTGGGGCATGTAACCACCTGCCCACCAGGGTGCTCCTGCTGCCCATTTTGGGGTCCCCTGCTGTCCTGGTGCACAGACTGCATGGGCTGTGGCTTCCAGCTTGCCCAGGCAGGCAGAGTGGCCCCAGCAGGCTAACACCTCCCTCAGGGTATCTGTGCTTCTGTGCACTGATGGGTGGCTGCTGTAGGATGTGAGGTGTTGACCTGGGGATCACTTGAGGATGTGCAGAAGAGCGGTGGCTGGGATATGCCCTGCCTGTTTTGCATCCTGCACCAGCTTCTGGCACCTTCTGCCGGCCCTGAATGTGCTGTGTGCTTCCCACCCCACTCATCAGGATTTCGTGGTTCCTGCTCCCCTCTCGAGTGAGACGCTGCTGCTCCACAGCCCTGTCTGAGAGCACACAGCAGCTCCCGTTCCTGGCAATGCATTGCCAGCCTGAGTGATAAGCTGGAGTCGATCGTGAGCCTCCAAGGATGCATTTGCTTAAATTTAAGTTCTGTGTGCGTGCTTCTTAGTTATTTGTTAGCACCCAAAGAGCTGTTACTTTCATTACTTTCCTTCATAAATGTAAAATACCGTCAGACAAATTGCACAAAGGCCACTCTTGGCGTCAACCCGACTGACAAGGATTTATTTTATTTACTAACTCCTCGGTCTCTTGGCCAGTTAAGCTAGTTGAAGTGTACTCGCTGTCTCCATTTCCCCAGAGGGGCTTCTGCACAGGTGTGAATGGACCCCTGGGCACAGGCAGTGACACTGCCCTGCCTGAAGCTGTGGTTTACCTCTGGTCGCTGCTCCTCTGCTGAGGGGTACTGCCCAGTCCTTCTCCAGCACCTTCTTGGCTGCTCTTGTGGTCACCCCCTCACCTGTGTACGTCCCTCATGGGCTGGACTTGGAAAAAAAACCACCCTGCTACTAAAGCTGTACACCCAGTGGGCACAGATGGGTCTCCAATAGTTTTTCTTCAGTCCCATAGTCAAGGTTGTGCCTTCAAAATCTTCACACCAAGCAAGCACATGTGGCTCCTCCAGAGAGACACTTGGCGAAGCAGGACAGGCCACATGGCACCTGGGGATGCTGAAGCCTTATGCTGATGCCTTTGCCTGGACTGCCTTAACATCTCCTTCTTCTACCAACCACTCAGGGGCATCCCTTATGCAGCTTCCACTTGTCCATCCCAGCCTCTGCCTTTCCTTTTGTTTTCCCAACTATTTTTCATCCTGTCTTTTCCCGCTGCCTACATATCCCAGGACTTGCTATGGGCATTTGCAGGTGCCAGCACTCTAGAGTCTGATACAAATCAAGATTCATAAAAATAATAGCAATTGAAATGCATAATAATTATAATTGCACAATCTAATACCAAGCACAAGTATAGCTGTGTTTCTGTGGAAGTCAAGAAGTGGTTGAAGTAACAGAGGTAGCCAAATTCACAGCTGTTATAACCCTGCTGAAGTCAAGGGTGGTTTCTCCTATGGTTCATTTGACTCCGTGCATCTGGCTTCCCTGAGGAATTTCAGTAACCAGAGAGAAAGGACATAGAAAGGGCAAGAGCTGGAGAAAAAAAGAGGTTTTAAACATCAGTGTGAAAAGTAGGGAAAGCAAGTTCTGCTAGATTTCAGACATTAGGAATTAATTTATTATTTCTCCCATGAAACCTGGGGGAAACCCTCACAGATGCAAGGGAAAAAAGCAGGAAGCAAAAGCAGCTTAATGCAAGGGCTGAATTTTAAAATTCCTTCACTTTCTTTTTGTGTTAGGCCAGCCCCAGGGCTGTGCAGAGGGTGGGAGTACAAATTCACAGAGGATTTCAGCATCCTCCAATTTGTCTTCTTTCCAGATCAGAACTTGAGGAGAAGTCTTTGAAACTACCTGCTGTGACAAGGGCTCATCTTTGTTGTTCATTCACCTGCTGCACTGTAGGTGCTGTGTCTTTTTTCTAGAAAAGTGCAAGACTGCCTGTGTGCCTTGTCCTGGCTGCCGGATGCTGGGCCATGGGCACCTTGCTGGAGAAGGGTGCGAAGGTGAGAGCTGGAGGGGCAGGGAGAGCAAGAGGAGGAGCACGCCCACAGGGTGCAGCACCGAGGACTCCTAGGAAAAGCAGGAGGCTCCCCCAGGGCAAGGAACAGAATTGCCTCCCAGGCATGATGTTCCTGCAGCATTGCTACAACCGTGGAAGCTGCTGAATGTTACTGGGAGGAAACCTGGGAGAAGAGGCTTCACCCTAAGGACACGTTGCTTGGGGAAGGAGAAGGAAAATTTACTGTTGGCTTTTAAGAGTGTAGTCCTTGAATTTAAGCAGAAAAATGCATGCATTTCAGGATGAAATGAGGCATTTTGACACTAATCCAATTGGAATATGCTCTCCTGAATAAGGACAAGTGTGAGAGGCTCTGGAAGAAGCATGGGGCAATGCATCTGTGCAGTCTTTGCATACGTGGTTCTGACAGCTCTGTGCTGGCGAGGTCCTTACACCAGGGGTCCTGTAGTCCCAGAGGAGGTAAAGTAGTTGTTTGTCATGGGCTTTACAAAGAACTTTCAAAATTTGTGTATGTGCTTATGTATGAGTTTACCTCCCAAATACAACAGGGTCCCAAATGCTGACGTGTGTTTCCTTTGTATTGCCTGCAGGAAAGACTGAAGACACTCACCACCACTCATAAACACCTTTCTCTGCAGGATTTAAGTGAAGGATTTTGTTATTCAGGCCAGTTGGCCTGGATTTTATTATTCAGGCCCAGGGTTTACTCTGAAGAATGGCCAGCAGTGGCCACCTGAAGAATTAGAACTAACCCCATCTGTTTTCACCTGGATCCTGCCGTTCTCCCAAGGGATTTGGGTGGTTCAGGGGGACCTAGATCTGTCTCGCCAGTGGAAGTTCAGGCAACTTCTTCCAGCCCAAAGTTTCTCAGGTCTCCTGGTCTGGTCAGAGGACAGACGTGCTTGTTCAGGGAGGAGGAATGCAGCTTCTCTCAAAAACCACTTTAAGACATCAAAGGCAGCAAAGTAAAAGATACAGATTTTTTAGATGACCTTTTAGGAAGAAAGCTTATTTTCAATGCTTTTCAGCTCTGAGAAGAAACCCCATGTGGTAAAATTCCCAGTTTTGAATCAAAGATTTTCATCACCTACATCTTTCACTAGATTGTCAAAAATCTCCCTGACCTTCTAATGTGGCGTAACTGTCACTTTGTAAGCGAGGAAATGAGGCATGATGGATTACCCATCAGCAGCCCCACCAAGGCTGGTCACTAGCTAATTGGTTTTGTTGTTGTTTTGATTTGGTTTGTTTTCTAGGGGTGTGTTGCCTTCTATCTTGGAGCTGCCTTTACCCACAAAATGAGATATCTTGGGAGAGATGAAGCAGACAGGTGGAAGCTCTGCAGAGCAGGGGAAGGTGGGATGCTCAGGACAGACTCCGACAAGACAATGGTGCATCTCATGCTGCCCATGGATGCTAAGTAGTCACTGAACATAGCTGGGGGATGCACTGAACACAGCTTTCAATATTTAATTCAGGACAACCACTGATTTTTTAGTGTCTTTAAATATTTTATAAAACTACATAATATTTGCCATTAAAGACATTCTATAGTGTCACTTCTATTGCTTAAGAGACCTATTATGCAAGATACAATACTGCACTAAAACACATTTTGTTGACATAGGTGAAGTTGTACTGAGACAATTTCTGTGTTAATCATGGAAGCATTTGGGCAAAATTCTTAGCTCTTTTCCTAAAAATCAAAACCCAACTAGTTCCTGAATCTTGTTAGAGTGCTGTTATTAAATAATCATGATAAACATTTTAACTGTAATGAAATAGAAAATAGATATGATAATGGTAACAAGAGAAAAACAACTCTTTAGGCAACCAAATCATCCTTCTCTAGGTACTTTTACTCATCTTTTTAATTACTGGGTAGGGTGATATTCTTTCTTCTTTTTCAATTTGGACCTGTCATGATCCAGATTTGAGAACACCCCACACATTCAATTGCTCACTGAAGGTATTTGAGAACCCACCTGTGAGGGTCTCCCTGGGGTGAATAAGCTATAGGAAACAGGACTTCAGGCTAGCTTAATCTGACTTAGATTTGCACCAGGAAAGAAATATGTTTCAGGACCAAGATGCTGCAGCAGTGATTCAATCAGTGGAACAAAGGCACTGGCCAGTGGAAGACTGAGAAGAACTGAAGACACTATTAAAATTAAAATGGGACTGTCAAGACCTATCTTCTAACCTCTGCAAGTGATAAAGTATTGATAGGTGTGGGCTGAGATCAACCTCAGGGGTTGTGCAGGCATGGAAGGGAAGGGAGGCAATGGGAGGAAGATGCCAAAGGTATGCAGGTGTATTGCTCTCTGGCAGTAAGCACTGAAGTGTGTTCAAAACCATTGCTCTGGAAAATTTGGCTGACTATCACATATTCCCTATCATTTCCTATAGAGACACACGTACAGGGACATTTTTGCAGAAGAGGATCTGGCAGTCCTAACTCTCCTATTCTTTTCCAGACAAGCTCCCTGTGGTGTGTTACACATTATTTTTGATGTCGATCCATTAACATGCTACTGAAAATTTTCATGGACCTACTCTTTTTCTTCTTCTTCTTCTTCTTTTTTTTTTTTTTTTTCTTTCTTTTCATGTCTCTGTCACAATCTGTGTTTGAATCAAAAGGGAAATGCACAGTCCTTTGTTTCTTCCTCCCTGGAGACTGAGAGATGGTAATTATCCTTCAAACATAGTAGAAACTTTCTGAAAAAATCAGGGGGAAACTGGCTAATGAATCCAGCTTCAGGAGCACCACACATTTTAAACACGGCTCTTCTTCAGATTAGAACAGTTCACATCCGAATTTATGCAGACTGGCCATTCTGCTGAATCCTCTTTGGGACAGAGAAATTAAATGACTGAAAACAGATACCCCAAAGTTATTCTGAAACTGGAAGCTGTCAAGTGCCTTGTTATTCTCTTGTTGGGACTGTACAAATTTAACACTCTGAAAGAGAGATCTTTCCTAATGGCGAACATCCTTCTGTTCTAGGGAAAATCAGTGTAATAAAACTTCAGTGAGTGATCTTAAGGAAAGCAAAAGTGATATTTGGATACAAAATCACTCATCAAGTTGATTCAATGCACTCACATGCTTATAGGCACTAGGATGTAAATCCTGGTAGATCCTGAGGGCTGCATTCATATGGGTATTTTGTCATCAGGAGGATGAGTGGCCAAATGCTGAACCATTTCAACAGCCTCCTCAGCCCATGTGCTGGGCACGCCGTCCCACTTCCAGTCCCAGACAATCCTCAGCCTCATCAGGCTGGGAAGGACTTGGGGCAAATGTATTCACAGGGCTGCTAAATTAAACTGGAGTAAATAGTTAGAGATGGTCTGGGGAGGAAAAAAAAAAGAAAAAAAAAAGAGTCTCTCAGCTGCTGCTCTTGACTGACCAACCCATGAGCACTATCTCCCTCTGCCCATGACTTGCTGCTTCAGCAAGTCCCAAATGCAGCAACCACATCTTCATGGTCAGCTATTCACCTCCTCATCTGCTTGTCTTTAGTTCTTTGTGGGAGGTATGAGGTGTACATCTGTAGGCATCAAGTACAAACTAGTCATCGAGGTGTAGTCAATTAGCGGAAAGCCAGACCTCTCCAGGGAAGACACCATTCCACCTCCCAGAAAGCAGTGAAACCATGTGGAAGACTGTGTTTGGAGCAAGAGTTTTGCTGGACCCCTCGTGGTGTTGGTACCAAACAGCTCATCACAGGTCTGCATCCAGCTGTCCACATGGCTCTGGCAAGTGTTGCAGGATGTCAGTGCTCAGCACATGAGGGATACCTGGCCATTCTGGCAGGAACAGGGGACCCACCTGCTGTAGCCAAAGATCGGGCTGATCTGAAGATGTGGCTCCCAGGAAAGAAGTGATCACACTGTGTTCATACAGGTGTTGAAAAACCCAGGCAAATTTTCAACGTGTCCATGAAGCAGCTCAACAACAGCACCAGCCATGTCTGTGCAAATAAAAGGAGCTATTGGGAGGCCAGTGTAATCAAAAACACTTTAAAATGTCAGTTCCCAATTTTACATGGGCAATCCTCTGCCACTGCTGCCCAGTTGGTGCCCTGTCTCCCATTCATGGGGTGCAGCCAGGCATTACCAGATCAGGATGGGGATTTGATGCTAAGGACTCTTGGTCAGAGGGGAGCTGGGCTGAAAACATTTCCTCGTTTCACACAGGCTGTTGAGCAGCCATCAGCTGGTAATGACTTTCATCTCTATTGGCCTGGACAAGACCGAAACCTGGTAATGAAATACTCCATAGCCCATGGCTAAACCTCTTTCCCATCCCTTCTCTTTATTGCATGCATTTCACCATAAAGTCCTAAATAGCTCCCATCTACAGCTCTGTAAGTTCAGATGCACTTTGTGTTCAAACAGAAGGAACCGGTGAGACATGTTGTGGTCTCTTCAAATCCCAAATATTTACGGGTTCTGGAGTACATGAGTGATTTCTGTGAGATGTTTAAATATTTACAGCGTTTAGCATCCTCTGCGACAATCAGTGTGACCTCTCCGTGACTTTTTCCAGACCTTGCTGATAAAAATTAATTAGTTTTCTGCATTTCATATCAATCCAATTACACTCATCTCGTTCCCCAGTTATGATAATTTTGCTGTGTGAAACTTGACTTATTAAAATGACTGCCTCATAGTATTTAAAATTAGTTGCTTTAAATTAGTTGCCTTAAAATGCAGTTGTTCACTCATGTTTCTATCACTGATGCTGCAAGTGAAGAACAAACTTGCAATAAAAATGGGCTGTGTCATTTATGTTGCATTAAGGCCTAATTGAAAACTATGAGGACCCTTCTCCATTAGGCGTTACAGGATGGCCTAGTGAGAGCTAGGCAGTGCCCTGAAGCACTTACAGTCTACAATGGATAAATGCTACCTTATTAATACTATTTTGCAGAGGAGAATTAAGAGATTAATTATGTTTTTGCCAGTCCTGAGCATCCTAAAATCATGAATCAGTTAATTCTACCCTTTCAATTATGAGTGAATTAAAAATCACAGAATGCCTTTGGTTCTCCATAGTATAAGTCTGCAGTTATTTTTTTTTTTTTTTTTTTCATTTGCCTACTATCTTCCTAACCTTCATTTACAGTTACATTTCAAGCATTTTGTGCAATGACAGTGACTAAAAAAATTACAGAAATGAAAGCTGGGACATTCACTTGACTCCAGATGATGGGACTTCAAACAGAGTGATAAATATGAAAAGACTCGGCAGCATAATAAATAACTTGCCCATGATTATGAAAAGAACTAGAGTGAAACCTGTGTCTCCTGTTACAATGCCAGTACGGTGTCTTATTATTCAATGTCCAAATCTTTCATTGTGAGGAAAATTTAGAAAAATCTCTGTCCCTCTCCCCATTCTTTTTGTTCCTTGGCTATAAGCATAGCTATAACTTGTATTATCAGCGTCTAAGACAAGACAGCAAAGTCTATCCCACCACACAGACCCAACTCTCTCTCTCTCCAAAAGGAGACTGTCCCTCAGATGAACATACTGGCACTACTGCAAATCCCCACAGGGAAATTTTGGAAGAGCCGAAGGAACGACACCACAGCTGAATTTATCCCTTCAGCTTGTGACTGAGATCACTTCAAATTCAGTACAAAGAAGGAAATTCTAATTTCCTTCTATTTTTGGTAAAGGATTCTTAATGCCAAATGGCATATGGCTTCATCAAAGAGGCTCTTCTGCCACTTTTTGGGTAAACAAACAACAGTCACAAACACTCTTCTAGAAGCTGGTGTTTGGAGCAGGCATAAAAAAGAGTTTCCTGCTTACACAGCTTCCTTTGCAGCATTACAATTACTTCCCCATTGCTGTTAATGACTCTAAATGATATGTTTTGCTGCAGCTCATTAGTATGGAACAGCAGTGCTGTCCATTGGGAGGTCACTGTTACGCAGCCTCCTCCTTTACAGGCTTGATTACAGCTTGGTACAGAATACCAGCATCAAAACGATCGAATGCTCCAACACAGGGAGAGCTATTAATCCAACGCAGCCTGGCCACTCCTCCCTAGTGTGAATTGCTTTGACCACTCTTGATTTAAGAGTGGACCACTGCACTGAGAAGCAGCCAGTGAACCTCCAGGAACAGGAGCCCTCGCCCAAAATCAGTCTCTTCTCATTAAAGTGGCTTCATCCTCCTCTTTCCCTTACATCTAGGAAATTAGAATAAAGTTTCTCCCTGCCTGTTAATGTTTTCCAGTTCTTAAAGATCTGACATGTTTGAAGATAAAAGTCCTATTGAGATGAAAGACCCATTACATGACAAGTGGTATCTACAGAAGAAGAAACCAAAAATTGAGGTTTTGGGGGGTTCTTGCTAACAGCCTAAAGAAAGGGTGTGCGCTGACTGCAAAGCAGTCAGAATTTTCTTATTATTTATAATTTATCCTAGTTCCTCAACCAAGAAGTCCCCGTCACAGGTCAGGACTTCCTTGTGCAGGCTGCTGTGCAAACAAACAAACGTATGCCGGGGCAGTCTGTACAGAAGGGAGCAGAGATGGCACCAGTTGGGCTGGTGGATCCGTGTGGAAACAGCCTGCCCATACCAGCACATGTGACTCTTGTTCCAGCATGCCTGTGGGTTCTGGGGGTCAAGCTCTTGGCAAACTGAAGGGGAAGGGCTGCATTAGAGCTTTAATTTCAGTATGGCAAGTGCTTTGCTCCGTGCTGCGATGACTACTCTGTCATATACAGTGAAGGCAAGCAATAATCTAGTTTTATGTTTTTATTGTGCATCCCTTCTCTGCCACTAACTTGACTACTGTCATAAATAATTTCCATTTAAAAAGCTTTTTGCTAAATATTCAAAATCTGAACTGTTCTAGCCCACAAATAAATTTATTTTGGCTCTGAAATGTTGTTGCAATGTACCATGGGAGCTTCTGATTTCCATTCCAAGTCCCCCTTTGGACTGGCCCCAGCTATCATGAGATGCCTGGAGGAATGACTGACTTTGAGAGGGCCACTCCTGGCCACTGCCTTTTTTTCTCCCCATCCTGCTCCCTTCTGTGCCTCCACTCCCAGGAGTCCCACTGCTGCCAGTGCTGCATGAAGAAATATTGTTACTAGATTACGCTGCTTTTTGTTGTACACAGAACTGGCAGCAGGTGACATTAAACAGTCCCTACAGGACAGGATTCTGACTGGAACCAACCTTTGTCCCTAGGAGAACAACACCAAAATTCTTCCTTCTTTCCTTTGCATCTGAATACAACATCCCTTGACAGTGGCTGTTATGGAGACAGTGGAGATGTAAAACAGTTTGCATTGCCTCTGTTGTTGAACCACCAGCGCTGCTGCTCATTCATCAGCGATAAAAAGTGGTCTGATGGACCTGGAGACAAATGTATTTCTTGAACTTACTGTGCTGGGAGGGATGCGTGTGAAATTGCATGCTCTAAGTAATGAAATGAGGTCAAGATCAAGAAAGGACCCTGCAGGGAGTGCCTCTAAATTGATCAGCTTTTCATTGGGAGGACATTTAAGTGCCAGTTTCCCAGAGGCCTCTGTATTGCATCATCCCACTCTTGCCTTTCATGGGAGAAAAGCTTGTAGAGAACCTATTTCTTTGAAAGGATCAGACATCACTTCAAAAGTGCTTTCTTAAGGGTTGCATGCTTATATGTCAATAACCATACAGAAAACTTCAAATTCCTCTTTTCCTTTTGACAGCCAAATCAGCTGGAATCAAAATTAGATGAAGAGCAGAACCTCTTTTCCCCCTGCATTGCCATCAGCCAAGGGCTTGACCAGAGGCAGTGAGATCCTGATATATCCCAAGCTCTAAATATTTGGAACTTTCTAAATATTTGTTGCTTGACCGGTACACAAGCATGCACAGGGGACAATGATCGCACGTCCCAAGGGTGTTCATGGGCATCAAAGTCTCAAGAGCCCCAGCATGACTGCAGTTTGCTGAGTGAGGACTCAGAATAGCCCCTGTATATGACTAAGGCAATAGGCACAGGAGCCCTGTGGTTTCGTATCAGGATGCTCACAACCAAAGATGCAGTGAAGTCTCCAGTGAACATAGAATGAGAGCTGTTAAAATCAAAGTATATACTGTGCAAAATTATTTTTAGCCTGTTACAGCAGCCCCTGAGCAACTGTGTCCCTTTCTTTTGTACTTGGATTAAATATATTGTTAATTAAAAAATGCAATTACCATGGAAATACCAACTTTGAGCCATGCTCTCCTTTGCTGTGAGGACTACATTCACAGAGGAGGGCTCTGGGCTAAGAGACCCTCCAGAAATATTTAACCCAAGAATGTTTTTACAGCCATTTAAGATTCCATGAATTGTTAATAAGCATTTAAGTGCAATAATAAAGTATGTACATATACCATTACAGAAAAAAAAAAATCTTAGGCACTACGAAACTGGTTGCCAGGAAAAAGTTCAGGGCCTGGTTATTTTGTGGGAAAATAAATGACTTCAGATATGAGCTGAAAAGGTCAATTTCAAAGCAAATAACAGAAATATACAGCAGCTCGTGTACACTAACTGTGGCATCAAAATTACAGCCATAAATAAGAGACAAAAAGGAATAGCTTGGTGAGGCAGATGGATGAAACCAGGAAGGAAACTGCAAATTATATTTTCTTTTGCATATGGAAGTATTAAAGTTTCTGATGAGCTCTCCTCCTCCACAGATTGGCACTGTGCTCCTGTTATCCCATTAAAGTGTCTAAATAGGTTTTCAATAGATATTCTATCAATTTGGAAAATATCGTGTCTGTCTTTTCTGCTGACTGAAGTGTTGTGTTGTTAAATCTCTGGCAGGGTGGGCGGGTGAATTATACCATGCTTCACACTTTTATTAATAAAGTGCAGCATCGCTCTTGCTCAGGGGATGAATCTTCTGTTTATGCAGGGTCTTTGCTCCCCGTGACAGCTGGTGGCACGCACCTCCAAAGGTCTAAATGCTAACATCCTAATAAAGTGGTTTTTAAATAAGTATAGAAGCAAACACAGTAATTGCTTGATGTTAGCTGGTGGTTTGATCTGAAATAAGAAGACTTCATGGTAAATTGTTTAGCTAAATGAGAAGTGCCATCTGCTAACAGAAGCCAGGGAGAGACCCAGCAATTAGGGCTGGCAGTGGGAGGTGAAAGGAACCACCCTCTTCCCTTGTCCTGCTCAGCAGGACAGAGGCAGGGTCATGGCCAGGCATGGCTGAACATCATTTAAGCCTCTGGAAATGCAGCATCCCTTCAGGGATATTGCATCACAGGATATCACCACCCTTCTTGGTATCCACGCCAGCAGAAATGTCGGTGTTTTCTTCTACTGGCCCTGATATTGAAGGTCTGTCCCCATGGCCCCAAGCTTTGATTTTTAGAGGGATCTGGAGCAGCTCAGACACCAGAACGGTCCATCTGAGTGCCTCCTGAGTGCCCACAGTGTGCTGGTGCTGGTACAGCTGCTCCCTGCAGCTGTTCTAGCTGTTCCAGGAACATCTCCATGGCCCTGTGTTGTGGCTTGCACTAAGGTGATGACAACACCTGTCTGTTTTGAGAGCAAAAACTGAATATCATGCTTTCTGAAGACAGAAACTGTCTTCTGCTGCTGTGGGCTTGTGGCAGCACTCACAGGTCAGTGCGAGTGCTCAGAGCCATGCTGAGGTCCTGTTGGTCGTGCACAAGATTACAGCCTTACAGATCTTTCCCTACAACATCACAAACCTGTGTGTTTAGCAACACACAGAGATATTGGTTATTACGGGAACCCAGGCTGCCAGGAATTTAGCAGAAGACGCCCAGGCAAAACACCCTTTGGATGCATTTAGCAGTCACGCAGCTAATAAGAATAGGGGGAGGCTAAAAACCGCAGGGTCTTTGTCCACCTCCCCAAATGCTCACAAAATAAACCTCAGTCAGCTCACAAGATATAAGGGCTCATTTTCACTGGTTACTTCTAACACTCAACATTTGATGGAAATAGCTGATATTGAGGTATTTTCCTTTATCTGTTTATGGATTGCAGAAACCAATAAATATGAATACGCATCAAACAGCTAAAAGGAAAATGATTCAAAAATGCTTCTAGGTAACCTTGAGTTCAGTTTTTTTCCACAAAGATATTGTTGATAGTTCTGAAAAATATATTTTTTTCTTCTCCCACACAGTCCTACTGAAGTGCATAGGAGACTGTGTCTATGCATCATGATTTTCTCCTCTAGGAGATTTCTGACAGCCAAACTGTCTGCTGTGTTGTCCCATCTTTGCTTGCCAGCACACCACAGGTACCCAGGAATCAGACTGTCAGAGAGCTGCTTGAGGAGCCCCCTGAGCCTCTGAAGCCTGCTGGTGTATCAGATCATGGAACTGCCAAATTTCAAGAAATACTGTCCTCATTTACCTGACTGAAAAAACCCTAGCTATTTATCTTCATGTCATCTTGCCAAGTCTCCTTCCCTGTAGAAGGCAGTGACAATGCTTCAGCCCCTCAAAGAAAGGGAGGAGGACTCCAGATGGATGACACACATTGACTGTGATGGGAGATGGATGGTTAGATTCACCCACCAGCTGTGATATTTCAAACTGGGAACAGTCATTCCTCTTTGGAGAAAACAAACACTTCGATAACCCATCCACAGTAAATCCCTCTCACCCTTTGAATAACAGAATCCCAGGTATTTCTCCTATACCTGTAGCTGCATTACCTTTGGACCTGGTATGCATCTGGGGAGGACCAGGCATACAAAAAAAACGATATAAAATTTCCAAACTTCCCAACTCCCCACATTCTGTATAATCTGCTTAGCATTTGCCAAACACCCTTGATATGGGCTGACATATTTGAGTACAAGCATTCAGTTCAAGGGGGCTGTTTTCAAGAACAGTTTCAATAAAAACACAAAAACTTTAAGAGAAATATAGCATCAACAAGAAGGAATACCATAATTATATTATGGTCCTGTTACATACACTATTATAACATCAAATTTATCTTGGGAGGTGCAGAACTGATTATACCAAAAATATTTCAGTTGGGTGGTGTTGTTTCAGATCAGGTCAGCACAAAGGAAACCATCCTTGAAGTGTTGCAAGATTTAACTAGTAAACCATAGCTGATCTAGTATTGGCCAGGTCTTCCCAGGAGGTTTCACAGGAGCTCCTGCTTAGAACCTTACAGAAATGTTTTCCTGCACTCCTTCAAGTTATCCTGTGGAGACATTACTTAAAGAGCAGACCCTGGACAAGGTTCACTAAGAATTTACTCTCCCCATTTGCCAGCTATATCTCACTTTTGTTCTTCAAACCTGAGAAATGGGAACTGTAAATCATTATGGGTGATCTTTAGCCTATCATCAGCAAACAAGGACTGATATCCTTTGGAAGTGTCTTCTGAAAGCCATGATTATGTACTGACCTCCACATTTACTGCTCATACCCTGATTCACTGCAGTTTTTACAAGATTGTCAGAAAAAAATCAATAGTCATTTGCATTGAGAAACCCTTTCTCATAGCCAAAACACACAGCAGGTGTTGCATGAGCTGTATTTATGCCTGATCCTTAGTTTATTTGTTACACAGACCTTATGATGCTGCAGCATCCTGGCATGTTTAGCAGGTATCCTCACTGATGAGGCAAATTCCAGAACATGTGTTAGGGTCAAGTAAGCCTTTGTAAATAGCCAGTTTTAGGCCACTTAATTCTGCAGAGCACATACCTACACAGCACCCCCCTGGTGCCGCTAGTCTCCCTTCAAATTGGCAGCACTTCACTAATCCAGCCACATACAGGGAAAATGTTTTTTTCTTTTTCATTCTCTTGATGAATCAGAAGCGCTGCAGACACGTGGGCTTTGGGCATTCTGCAGCATATTTGGTTTTCTTGCAAACATTTAGTTATGTTGGTTTAATAGCGCTGTTAAACTGCACAATGGGTTGCATGCTCTATTCTTCATTATAATAAAGAAAAATGCTGTATTTTTCCCCCTTCAAGTCTACCATTTGAACAAGTTATTTCAGTTTCCCCATGCTAGTGGTCCAGGTATTTATCATGCTATGGAACATATTTGACTTTCACCAGATTTAGCTAATTTTCTAAAAAAATAATTTAAAAAGTTTGCTTGTTGGGCAAGCTCCAAGACAATTCAGACTATATTTGGTACAAATCTGCAACTACAGACAGGAGAGAGGCACAAGCACAGAGAACCCCCAGAGTAAAGAATTCAGTCAGTTGCTTCATGCATGCCTGCAGCCTGGTACACCTGGAGGCACAGCACATCTTGTCTCTTGACAACAGGGTGTCTACAGATTGAAGTGGGGTTGCTGCAATGCATGTGGAGTGAGAAGAGGCACCAGACACATTGGACCACAAGAAAAACATCCCGCTTTCAAGTGCCAGCTGCTCATCTCCAAGTAGGAGCTGGCCCAAACCCAGCAGCTTCCTTGGAGGTTGCTTCTGGTTTGGTCTCCATTGTACAAGGAATCATGAGGTCTTTTCCTCATCATCCACCACACACATCTGACTGTATACAGTCAGATAAAACCTACAGCTATGTAGGGTTTCTCTAGCTGGTTATCCTGTGGAGATCTCAAAGGAGCTCCCAGACTACCTAAAATGCTCCATCCATCCTGCTCCTGCTTAGATCACTTTCACCTTCTCTGAAAGACAATCCCATATACATTTCCAAAGTAAGTATAAAGTTCCTTGCAACCTACTGCAAAAGAGGTGCCATTTCTTGGGCTCCGTCTGTTGCTCCTGCTGTGGCTGGGAGGAGAGGCAATGACAGTGTACACAACTTGGATTAAAGTTGCTATTTCTGCGAAGGAAATGCTTGGCGTTTCAGTAATTTTAAGATGGAGTCTCTCTATCAATGCTATCCTGTGTCATAGGAGGCTGTCAGAGTGAACTCTCTGCATATTGATTTTAAGACTTTTGGAAAGCAAATCATCATTTGTGCTCATGCCTTGACCTGCTTCCTGTGCTGCCCTCCACTGCCTTTTCCAGGTTATAAAGAGGTTGCAAAGACACTCCAGGAGGATAAAGTTCATGGTCTCAAACCCTCAGTTTGAAACCACAAAGTACTATCTGCTCTCTGAATAATCTTCCCAGACTCACATAATTTGGGTTCAGGTTCATGAAATTTGTCACAACATATCTAGTGGGTTAGTGAAATCTGTTGTCTCTTTTGGAATTCACCTCTTCACTTTCTTGTGCCTGCTGGATTAATGAAACAGACAGTGAATGAAACAGACATTTTATCAGATCAATTATCATATCTAACTATCTGGGAGGAAAAAGGAGTGAAAAATAATGGATTAGTCAGTGAGGGATATTGGGGAAGACATATTGAGCTGAGCAATTTGCTACTTATTGCAAATATGGGGTAACAAATTAATAAGAGAGAAAGCTGAATTTGGGTAATAACCATCACACTGCTGAGATGAATTGTCTTATACACATTGCATATATCTGTAATGTAATGAGCTGGACAGGAAAATTCTGAAAAAAGTCTCAAGGGATTTAAATATTAGCAATCAGTAGTGCTTCCATAGTCTCGCTTCCTTAGCTATTAGAAATAATATGTTCATTTATTTCTAGAGTACCCGTCCCTCCTCTTCCCAGGAGGGTATCCTCACTCTTCCAGGAGTTGAGAGCCCCGGAATCCAAGCTGAGTTTCCAGACGGCCTTGGTGACCTTGCAGGGACCCCAGTCTGGTGCACAGCCCTTGGCATCCATCCCACCATGAGGGGGATGTGAGACACATTCTACTTTCACAAGAAGTGCTGAAATTTTGATCTATTTGCAAGGAGTCATTTTCATCAGAAATGTCCAGGCTGAATATTGCTCCTTTCTCATCTCTTCTTTACCATGCACCCTCTCTTGCCTGGCTAATAGCAATACCAAGAGCTCCAAATCATGGTTCAGGTCTAAAAAGCATGAGGAGAATATTCTGAAAATCACGGTACTTAAAAAAAAAAAAAAAAAAAAAAAAAAAAAAACTACATATGGGGAGTTCTTGTATTTGCTGTCTGGGGCCCAGCAGGATTAAGGGACTAAGGAGCACTTATTTGCATTAAGAGACACAGACCTTAATCACCAAAATCTTCTCAGCTAGCAGCTTGCTTTTCTGAGAAAATCATACCTCCTGACAGGGGTTGTTCAAAACCACAGAATTCTGACTGTAGAAAACCTTAGCACCTGTATGAGACACAGCCCAGCTTCTCACTTGCAGAAGTCTCATGAGGAACATGGTTGCTACTTCTGCATCGTCATCTGACCAGCAACAGGTGGGCACCGATGCTATGGTTGATGGAAAATCCAGAGTGATGCGGGGGAGGGGTGGGGAGGGGGCTTATATGGCCCAAAGGGGTTTTCAGAGAACCCCCTCTGCTCCCTGGTTGATATCTTTTTAATCCTGCTCCCCTGTGGAGCACCAACATCCAAGTGAGGTGTCACCTGTGGGTAAATCAGCTACAGACAGCTGCTTCCTTTTTGCCCTCTGAGATAGGAGATAAGTATCTTGTGTCTCCATGCATTTAAATGCTGGATGTAAGGCTACAAAGTCTGGCCAGTCTTGCAGGACTGGTGCTCCTACCATCCTGCATATAGCTCAAAGCCAAGCCACGGGAAGTTGTAAAGAATGCTTGGTTGTCAGACAAATGAGAATGTGGACACTCAGCACAGCCATCACTGACCTTCTGATGCCTCGCTACCTTTTGCATTCAGCAATTCTGGTAAGCTTTTTGTCCTTGGAGATGAATGTACAAGCCCTGAGTCACTCCAGCTCACTGTGTGCAAAACACTGAACAGCAGAAGATAACTCTCTTGGTCACTACTGAGCCAGGTCAGATAAGGATCAATAAGTATGTATATTTTTAATGATAATCTTCTATTACTACCTTATATACCTACATGGATGGACATCTTAAAGTCCAGTTGGTGTCATAGGCCCAGCTTTTATTTAGGAGGGTTTTCCAGGCTATCCAAAACCAATACAGGATATCGTGTTTTGTGCAGTGGGTAATTCTTTTGTCTCTAGCAGGTATGGGTCACAGGTGCAGTCCCTTTGCTCTTCCTAGAATAACAGCGTGGTAGAAGAGCTGCTACAGGTGATCATTTCTGCTTGTCAAAATAAGGAAATGACTGTAGTGAAGCCCTTGGAAAGGGTAGGAGACACCTATTGCTTTGGGGAAGGACATCGGTTGACAAAGAGAAAGGAAAACAAAAGAAAAGCAACACAACAAGGATGGTGAAGAAGCAAAGGATAGAAACACAACTGGCCTGCAGCAAGGCAGATTCTGAGTAGAACAGGTCAGAGGGGATTTTTTCCTCCTTGCACCAAATTTTGACTTTCCATAGAAAGCAGAAAATCTCAAAAGAGGAATTTTGTTTTCAACAGCTGACAACAAAAATCACTTGAAAATAAATAATCTGGGAAGAAAATAGCTGAGGAACAGCTATTTCTCTGGGAAACAAAACCACCATCAAGGAAAACATACACGTCTTAAAAACTAGCGGAGGAGTCTGCTGGAGCCTGCCTTCTCCTGGTGGGCAGGAGGGAGAGGAGCTCTTCTGAGCCCCTGGCTGAGCAGCTTCCAAGCACCAGCTCATTGCGCAGCCACTGCTGGCTACCTGAGCCCCAGCTCCTGCTAGCTTGCAGGGGCAGGAGCATTGCTGAACGCAGCTGAGGCTTTACAGGGGATTGTACAAGTGGACTCATTAAGCAAGAGAAGCTTTAGGCAGGAGAACAAGAGAAGAGAAGTTTTAGAGCAGGGATAACTTATGTGCTGTGAAGCTGCCCCAGGGTGGGAGAGGCAGGATGAGAGGATCAAGTTCGGGAGAAAGCTGCAAAGGGCAGAGGCAAGTCCTGGGCCACCCCAGAGAGCCTCCTGCCAACCCAAGAGATGCTCCAGAGTGCTTAGATGGAAAATAATAATAATAAAGGCAACAGAATAAACAATGAAAGCCATGCCAGAGTTCATGTGAGCCAGACACTCGGTGCACTGTCACCTAGAAGAAGGCGTTGGTCAGATGGTGCGTGCTGCCTGTGTCTGCTGGCACACACCCCAGGTAAACAGCAGGACCTACACAGCTGATGCTTTGGGAGAGGGTGGGCTTTGACACTACTGCCCCAGAACAGCAAATCCCTCCTGCTCTCAGGGAGGGCTCTGGCAGAAGAACTGAGCCCAGGAGGGCACTGGAATGCAGCACTGGGCTCTGTCCAGGCTGCAGGGGCTCCAAGTGCTGCAGCCTCGAGGTGCAGGAGCTAATGCAGGAATCTCATCTGTGAGGGGCCAAAGAGTTATTTCTTCCACAGCAGTAGATACGCCTTACCACATTCATAACGTGTAGCTGTAGCCCTGAAAAAATCAGCTCAGGTTGTGCCTGAATATCCTCTGTGCTGCAGAATTTAAAGTGGTGGCTGAGAACAGCTCCTTAATGCACTCGGGGCAAGACATTAAAAGCAGAGGTCAGAGGCAGAAGCCAGTAGTGCTACTATGACTTTTTTATCATCTATAATTGTATTAGGCCAACATAGATGTGCACAAAATCTCAAGAAGATCTTAAACAGCTGTCAGAGATGAAGGAACAAAGCAGACTGACAGACTTGCTGCAACACTCTGCAAGCTCAATCAATTCTTGGCTGAACAAAACACCTGTAAAGCTATTTTTTGAAGTTTTTCCATGGCAAGTACAGAATCATGAAAGGTAGTGCCAGAGGTGCTAGTGTAAACGCAGCTCAAATCCAAACCACAGCCTAGGTTAACCTGAGTTAGAACTAAGTTAAAGGAGATTACAAGGACATCTGAGAAAGCAAACTCCTCATTATAGGGAGCTATTAAAAGGTCTTGATTCATTTAATACAGTAAAACAAAGGCTGAGAGGAGTTGGCTACTGTCTACACATACATTGAGGAAAAAGGAAAAAAAATACAGAGAATAAGTAAAAAAGTAATGTACCTGAGCTAAAGTCAATATTCCATTTAAAAAGTTAACATAAATAAATAAATAAAAGTATCAACTTAATTTATTTTAATTAGAAATGAGAAGATAGGTCCTTACCATATTAATAGTGTTGGGAGTCTCCATAACTGAAACCTCTGAGAGGTGAATAGCAGAGAAACACCTAGAGAAGAGCAGAAAGGCACCCATTAAGGTAGGTGGTGGGTGAGGAGCCAGCCTATAAAACCTCACACCCCCCCACCCCCCCAGCAGCTGGGGAAAATATGGTGGTAGCTGTTAAAGGCAAGGTGCTTGTTAATAGCCTCACTGAAGGGTAAAAGAAAGTGTAGGTAGTTTGTATTTACTTTATGTTCAAAAAAGAACACTTTTTTTTCCCTGTTTATTTAAGTTTTCTTTTTCCCTGCCTGGATCACATGCCAGCATTTTGTTAGAGCTGTTTTGTTGCTGCATGTCTGAATTTCTTTTTCCTAGCCACAGTAGTGGGAGCTTGCGGAAACTGGGTCTAATAGAGCTTGCAGATAAAGCTCTTCATTTCACATGGCTGTTTCCTATGTTCAGCAGCTAGGCAGTGCAAACTTCAGTACACTTCAGCAGCTTCATTCTCTGCTGCAGTAAAGGTAGTGAGGTAACACTTCTGGGGTGCCCCCAAAGCCCAGCTGTGTGCCCATCTCACCCCACAGAAGTTGCCCTTCTGCTGTCAGCCCCTGCCTGTGACGGCTCCCAGACCGTCTCCTGTACCACTCTGTTGAGCAGGGTAGATTCTGTGACAATCCAGTAACTTAATTATATGGCTTTCAGCAACTTGGAGATGGATCAGCCTTAGTTTAAATAGTGTGTAAGCAATAAAACCTTAAATAACAGACATACAAGAAAACTAAAAAAAAAAAACAAGTGAAACAAAAAAAATGTTGGCTGTATTACTTCTGCAGTATGCCCTACAGTGTAGAGCACTGTCTGGGGGAAATCAGGCGATGCTATAATTAGATTTTATCATAATGCATTTGAAGAAGGAAGATGAAATGCGGTCACAAAGAAGCAATAAGTCTGGCACAAAACCTCACCTTTGAGTCTGGTTTTCAATCTTCAGTAAAATTGGCCTCATATAGTTTCCTTGTATGTGTTTTCATTTTTCTTAAGCTTTTAAGAGCTGCAGAGCAGACATTCCATCTTATGGCATCATCTTTGATCTCCTTGGTGTTCATTAATGGACCAGGGCTGGCCGGATGCCTTGCCTGGCTACGTGCCACGGGGGCTCGGAGGAAGGCACAACCCCACGGCAGCGCCAGGCGTTCAGCCTGCTCCGTGGGGCAGCTCCGAGGCTGCAGTCCTCCAAGTTCTGCCTCCGAGACCCAGTGACCCAGCCTGCTTTTCTGCCATGCAGTCTGGCTTTTGTGGCTTACAGAAAAACTTAGTCTGGAAAAACCACTTGGAGGTCTCTGGCCCAAAACGGAGCTGAACGGTGGCCACGTACACTAGGTTTTGAGGGCCTTATTTTGTGAGTTTGTCCAAGGACAAACACTTAATATTGGTCCCCTGCTCTAGTATTTAATTAATCTAATGGGAAAACACTTTCAGGGTTAAAAAATTGTGCCTGTGGTTCAATTATTACTGGAGGGCAAGTTATAAATGACGTGTGGAATCAGATAAAGGTCCTGCCTGCTGGCTTGCACTGGTACGTGCTGGGGGCTGGTACAGCTTTTGATGGCCTTTATTCATCTCCATTCCTGCTCACTGCAGTCATAAAATGGGTGGGCAGAAGGGCCACTGGCAGCAGCAGGCAGGTTCCTCCTACCCAAAACAAATAGTCACAAGCAGGCCAAAGCTTCAAAGCCTGACTTAGGCCAGCATTGCCTGCACAGGAGATGGGCTGCATGACCCGGGGCTGTTCCCACCACCGGAGACACCAGGAATAGCTGCTAAATGAGAAGTATTGACAGACCTGCACCATACTTCTTTGCAAGCACAAAGGCAAAGAGACAAAAGCCTCTCATCTGCTCATTGCTCGTTACTTCTTACTCCCTTGGGGATGGCTTCTGACCCCTCTGCTGTGTGGTCAGGCAGCTGCCCCAGCCTGGACCCAGCAGGGCAAGCCTGAGATGGGCTGGAGAGGTGGGACAGGGGGCTTAGGGGTGCATGGGGACCCCTCGCTCTGCCTGGGGGAGCCCAAAGGCTTTCATGCCAGCAGTGCCATGACACCTGCAGTCACAGCCTCAGTCTGGTTCTTGCACCATCAAGGGAACATGAGCCAAGTGCTCCTTCCCAGCTCCTTTTGCAGGGTGTTGCTGTAGCCCTTTTCATGTTGGTCTGGAGGAATAATGAAACACAGCAATAATTCCCAATTGTAGTCCCTCCTTGGAGGGCTGAAGGGTGAGGCTGCAAGCTCAGACACTGCATATTCAGTGGAGCAGAGGGACCCTGTACTGGGTCAGAAGTGTCCCTTTGTGTCACCCAGGCCTGATCTGGAACTCTCTACCTTGAAGAGATAGAAGATGGTGCTAAACATCTCATCTAATAGAACATCTGCCATGTACCTTCCTACAACTTTCATTTATAGTCATCTGTAATACAAGGTTATGTTCCATGAGATCCTGGGAGCAGAAAGCCCATCCTTCACTATTATTCTGCACAGATTGTCTTGATGGCTTGGTAAGTGAATTATGTAGGAGACATTATACTGTGAGGAGCTGACCTTGTCCTTAACCTCAGCACATTCTTCAATTAATGCTCTGCAAGATAAATTAATTCTATTAATCCATACAGGCCTCTGAGAAGTTGAATTTGGATTTTTGCATTTCTCACTAAACCAGCTTCTCCCTTTCCCTTCCTAATGATCCTTTGCTTACAATCAATAGATAAAGGCTCAGTGATATCTGAAAGCAAAAATAAACAGTGCTTACTGTACTTACAGTCTGCTTGCCCCCTGCAGCCCAGCTGTGAAGGAGCAAAGGTGCTGAGAAGATGATATCTATTTTTCTGGTCCCAACAGACCTTGCATCTTTTCCTTACATGATTGGTGCTACTAAAGGCAAACAATGTTATCACGGGCAACAGTCACCCCAGAGCCAGCAATCTGTAGTATCAGCCCTGATTTACTTACACCACTGCCTGTAGCTTTAAGCAATGTGTTCTGCAGTCACACGAGTGCAAATGGAAAGGGTGGCTCTGTAATGAGTTTTTTTGGGAACATGCAGAGGTCCATGTTCTGGGAGGCTTCCACGTCAGTTTCTGCCAAGGTGAGCTCCTTGCATTGTAATCCCCAGTCAATGCACAAGAATCTCTAAGGACAGCTGTGTCGGTGCAGCTTATCAGGAGCATGCAGAGATAGCAATGTATTTGGGATCTCCTCCAAAATGTAGCACTATTTGTCCTGGAGGGTGCTGGAGGGTCTGAGTGCATCAGGCTGGAGGTGGAAATGTTCCAGGTTCAATGCACTAGAGAAAGACCTTGGCCTGGAAAAGGGACTGGAAAAGCAATTTTGTATTATGCCAACAAGAGGCAGCTTCGTGGATGCCTTCCTATGCCTGCTACCTCTTGACCTTCCAACATTTCTGAAGACCAACCCAGTGTCTCACCAGACGTGTCTGCAGCCCCAAGCAGCTCTGGGAGCGCTGCTTCCCTTGGGTTTTCTTGCTGTGATGTGAGCACAGCCAGGCAATGCAGTCAGGAGCTAGGAAAGAGAAGTGAACAACTCTGTCATTACCAGTAGTGTACTGAGCACTTATCCATCGAGTAACCTAGGTGTTTTGGTTTATTTTATTATATTTTATGGGTTAGATATGGCAGCTGACAGTATCTAGCATATGTCAGTGATGATGAAGGAGACCATTTCTTATGGCATAATAATGATGATTAAGGGTGGGATTTCTCCAAAGCAATCAGGGAAGTCAATGAGAGTCAATAAGAAGTGGGTGCCTCATTTCCTTAAGGTGTTTTTGAAAATCCTAGCCTAAAACATTGATACTTCATGTGGACAAATTAAAGTCTGTGTGTGGGAAGTCTCAAATCCTTTTTGAATAATGATATGCATATAGTAATTGGAACAGATTAAATATGAATATCTGCAGCAGCTTAACCTTTTATTCTCCTTATTTAAATAAAGCACTGGATGTTTTAGTCATAAACAACTGTAAACTACAGTTAATAGGGGGCCAGATCCAGACGTGTCAGCTGGCTCAGCTGCCCTGACATGAGCAGGACAATTCTGATCTAACCCAGCCAGGGATCAGAGGCTAAGTATAAGATGTAACCAGAGCAATGTTATCAAGTTGCAAATACATTCAGGGAAGTGCTGGCTATCCCGTGCTCAGCATTCATAATGTCTCTGTAGGCAGCCAACATTCAGAATAGAAATAGGGCCATGGCTGTGTGCAGTGAGGCTAATTAACTGGAGCAACTTAACCTAGGAAGGCAAGAAGTGCTCAGTGGTATGAAATTTCCAGACTGGGATAGGAAACCATTGGAAAGAGACAATCTAGAGCAAACAAACAGGGATCTATGTGCAGTGATCATGGGGAAACGCTGTTCCGAGTGAAAGAGGAGGTTGGATTTGTTGGCCAAAATGGGCTGGGTGTAGATGCTGTGCTGCTGCTTCTGAACAGGAAAAAACAGCAACCTGGCTTCTCAGGGTGCATGCAGATTTTCCCTTTCCTCTGCAATCACTTGGGCTCACTGATCACATATCACATGTCTCATTTTGTTTCATGTCTGATGAAACTCTAGGTCTCAATAGGAAGCCTTATGGAAAAAGCTGCGTTTCACCTGGTGTCACACCAGAACTATTACAACCAGCTGGTTTCATCTGCTGTTTAAGCTCATCAAATGGCTTGGGAGTGCTCACAACTGGCTTTCCCCATCCACTTCATTAGTCCCCAGCTTGCAGCAAAGCCTCAGCTCAAATGACTTTCCTATAAATGTATGTGCAGCTCTGACTATTTCACACCACTCTGACAGCTCGCATTGAGCAAACTCACCATGATACATCAGCAATGAGGAGGAAGGAAGAGACAAAGAAGGAGGTATTTGGTCTGATTTATGAATGCTGGGTGAAAATGAATATATGCCTGAATGCTGACAGACTTACAACTGCTGACAACTCTAACCTATGTATTTCAGAGGGCAGTGTTTCATCAAATGCTCCTTGGGTATTCTGGAGTGGATTTATGCAGCAGGCAGTAATACAACACAAAAGGTAAGGTAAACTGGGTGCAAGTAAATCACTAACTTTCCATGAGCAAATTGAAGCTCTTTGTGTCTTGACTGGCATATACAAATGGAGAGGATGGAGGCATACTTCTAGTGGCCTGTCCTTGGAGTTGGGGGCTGTGTCTAGAGCAGGGCTGGGCAAGGTGTGCAGTGGGATAGCGCCAGAAATCCCTGCAGAAACTTCTGCCATTGCTGCATTTCCCAAAGCAAAGCTCTCCAAGGGATTTCCACCACTCTAAGGAGGTGGTTGAGCAGCCATGGGTGAAAGGTGCTGCCCTTTGTGGGAGGGTCTGGGCTGGGTCACACTGGAGGGCACTGAGCCCTATGTCCTGTCCCTGCTGGTGGCCCCTGCTCTGGGAAGCCCTCCAGAATAAGGCACTCATATAAGAGATGCTAGCCTAAAACATATGACAGTGCTGAAGCTCATGGTAGCAAAGCCACAGCAAGGATTAAGTGCTGCTGGGGAGTAACTCATGTACGGCTTCAGGAAAAGCAAACTGCTCACATCACCTGCGTGTTCAGCCGAGCATCCCTTGGGGCACTGTAAAACTGCACCACCCTACAGCTGAACCCACTGGTGATCCTGCTCTGGATCAGATTCCTCCTTGCCTTTGCTGTGTTGGCTTATTCTGCTGTGTCCCACCCAGCTCCCTGAAAACCTTCCACCTCCAAGGCCTCTCTGGATCAGACCTGCCTCCTGCAGCTCCCTCTCCCTCCTTCTGTGCCCCAGTGAAGTCCCCACTACTCCTCTGGGCCAGTTACCTGGCTCTGGATCCCTTATGGGGTCCCCACCTGCCTGCTTGCTGTCCTCAGGGTGCTTCAGGCACCTGCAGGCTGCAAGCTGGGCTACAGCCTCGTGGCCAGGTTCCTGCTGCCATCAGCCCCATGTTACTGCCCCTGGGACCCAGGGACAGGACACCACCTGCACGTTCACCCTGCCTTCATCTTCCTCAAACTTGCATCAGGCAGAGCTTGGGGTCCAGGTCCTGATTCTCTCCAGCAAGAGTAAGAACAGCTCTGGTCCGTGAGCTTCTTTTCCAGCTCTTCCTGGCTTTGCCATTTGAAATATTTTGGGGGCTGTGAGCACATTTCCCGTTATGTACATATCGTTTGCTTTTCCCTTTGTATTCATGATTTAATAATTTTTGAGTCTATCACAATCAGTGTTGGAAAGAGCGTAGCTAGGTGCAATGGAATAATTTGAAAAGAAATGCTAAAGCGCAGGAACAGTCTGTGTCCTTTTTAGCAGATGTGGAGTGAATAACATTTAGGGACATGTTTATAAATCAGTACACCCTTTAATTAAGCAAAACATTTTGCTAAGAAAGAATTAATTAGCAATTCATGGCACAAGGCTTGGCCTATTATCAAAGAGCTTGTACACGATAAAGCACAATTGCCTGTGTGTCTTTAGAGCTAATTATCAGTTACTAGTTTTATTTTTATTTCAAAGCTCCTTGTGAAGAGACAAGATTAAGATCTACACAAGGGGTGGTAGGCTGGTGGCTTGGCTTTCCCTTTAGCTCTCTTTAGAGTTTTACTAATTGTAGTGAGCAGAAAGGTGCTGATAGCTGCTGTGCAGTCCCAGGCTGAGGGATAATGGAAGGAGGATGGCTCCAGTCCTCCGTGAGGCAGGGCAGGGGTCAGCCCTTTCCTCTTACAAGCTCGTTCCATGATGCCACACAAGTTATTTTAAGATCTTGATTTCTCATTTGTAAAGTGGGGACAACAGCACTGCTGGCCTGGTGGGGGTCTGCTGAGAACAGGCAGGTAAGGGTGAGATGTTTGGTACTGGGAGGAGGCAGAGAAGGACCAGGAGTGGATGGGAGTGAGTGAGCAGTGATGGATATCTGGGGTTTCCAGGGCAGCTCCCCAGGCTGCAAAGCCTGCTGCACAGAGGAGGCATCACCCAGGTCTAAGAGAAATGGGAACCCTGTTTGTCCTGCCAGGATCCCAATAGAAATGGCAAAAGGGGCCTCAGACCCTAGGACTGGGGGGACATTACTATAAAAGCTACAAATATTTGTCTCTTGGGCACAAGCCAACAGAAGAGCTTAAGCTTGCCATGTTGGCAAGAGCGACAGGATTGTGAGCAGTTTCAATCTGATGCAGATGGTCTTCCCATTTGCTTCCTTGTTTAAACAGCAATTTGGCAAGTTTGTCATTCATAAAGCTTTTATAGCGCTCTGCACGCGTCTCCCCCGTGGCCCACTAGGAGCTGCTTGGATATTTGTCGATGCCTGGAAACACGCATTAGTCTTTAATGAGGTTGTATTCATATTGTTTCCTTTGGTCAGAGGAGCCTTGGGAATTCCACGCTATAGAACATATTTCCTTTTAAAAACCTGCAGCTACTCACCAAAATATCACTCGGTTGCTCAATGCTCAGCCTTGCCACCTAGGTACTGCAGCTAGCGTGCAGCAGCTATGGGGAAGAAAGAAGTGATCTGATAGTGGCTGAGAAAAAGCCATGTGAAGATGCAGGTGTTGCTCAAATCAGAAGTGGGAGGTGGCTGGAGACAGGGCCCAGGTGGGCACATGGCAGTCGACTGCTCTCCATCTCTGGAGACAGAGCAGGTAGAAATCGTCACACTTCAACGACAAGGAAAGGCTGAGAAACCAGCTCAGGGGACGGCGTGGTTCAGCTTCACACACCTCGGATAAGCTCTTCTTTCATTAACCAGGCAGATGGACTGCAGGAATACTAAAGGGATTTGTTTGCCCACAAATAATATCCTAGCAAAGCACAACTGAAGTATAATCAATTAATAGCTTTCATGTGGTTTTGCTGAGTGCAAAACGACAAAGTATCATGGCTTGCATTGGCACAAGCTGCTCAGATCTTAAGGCAAGTAAATATTTAGCCAATAATTTTGATTTAGAGCAACAAAATGCATCTCTGTTCTTTAGCTGCTGACTTGTCTTTAATTGCAGGGATAAGGCACACTAGGATAGCAGATTTTAATTCAACATCTTCTGCAGTGGGACATCAGTGTCTTTGCAGGAAATCAGAAATAAAAAGCCTTTGGCCTCAAGATTTCTGTACGCTAGAATCATTTTTCTGTAGCTGTCACATCCAGAGCTCCTACCCTCATGTAAACCAGCAGCCTTTACTACTCTAAGTAGGTTCTCTTGCCATGAGTAAGGTTTGTGGACAAGGACTCCGTATTTCTTTTTCAGCCTGCTCAGTTTGCTATAGATCAGTGTCTTTGTATGCTTTGCTCTATAGTAAACAGGCTAAATTTTACTCCTTTTACATCCGTATGTTCTTACAAGGGCTGTTTTGTGTTAAGTGCCAGACAGATGTGAAAACAGTGAGGGGGGGATGGCAGCTGGAGGCCAGGCAACTGGAGGCAGGTGCCCATCTTGCTGTGGGACCTAGGCACCGAGGTGCAAGGTCTGTCCTTGTGCCTGGTGCTTTTTACTCTGCCTGCTTTAGCCTCTATGTTCTATGCTCTGAGAGGGGTAGGGAGGGTAAAAAGAGTTGAGGGAAGCAACTTTTTCCCATTGACATAAAAGCTACTCACACATTCATCTCACAGTTCTGGGGTGTCTGCTGCCATACAAATGCCTCTCTTTCTTGATTCTGTCTTTGTACAGCTCACAGAAAATGTATTATCAGGAGGATATATTGTGACATTTTTGCAATACTATCCTCTGTAGCATATTCCAGAACATCTTCCTGACAATGGATTTCCTTCACGTGCAGCTCCTGTTATTAGTGCTGTGCGCTTTTCCCAGAGACGTTCTTAAGAGTGATGGGTTTGAAGCAGTAACAATGTGCAAGTTATAAAAGGGGAACAAGGGGTTGTGCAGTAGTCTTAATGGAATTCAGTGGAGACAGGTTTGAAAACACCACGAGCCTTGATTTCTGGGGAAACATAGCCCTTCAGACTGTGCTCTTTTTTCATTTTTTTTTTTTTTTTTTATTTTTTTCTCATGCTATGTCATCTGATCAGTGTCATTTGCTCTGAAAGCAAATCTAGTTACAAGATAGTATTAGGCAGGATCTTTGTCTGTATTGTTTCTTTTTTCTTCCAAATAAAATAATACAGATGGGAAATTTCTTTTTCTGAATGCCATAAGAAAGTCATGCACACAGATGCCTAAAGGAAATTTGCCACAAACTCTTAGATTGTATACAGAAGCATCAAGTTGTTAAGAAACCCCACAATGGGAAATAAATTCACTTCCTTGCATCTCTTGTCAGTTCTGCCATAAGAACTCATCCCTGTCTGAAACACTGGTTTGGGCTTGCAAAGAGGTATAAATAGCAGCATGTGTGTTTTGTTTATTTTCTTAAACAAGCGCTTTAAGGTTTAAGGAAGAGGGGGAAAATCTGCAAAAATAAGAGTGATCAAAGTCTGGAGCTGGGAGCATGCCACCCCCTCTGGTTGGACTTCATCTGCTAGAGGAAGGCAGAGCAAGACTTGCTTTTTGTTTTGCTTCCAGAGTCTTGGCCTCTGTTTTGACAAGTTAAAGGATTGAATGGTACATGTGTTTGGAGGCCATCCCTCTGTACAACGGTGCATATAAATGCTGGTGTCAAGCTTTGCTAATGATTGCCAGTACCTGCAAAATGATTAGAGCTTGTTGTAGTTTTGCCAAAAACCTACAAGCGTGGTACAAAATTGGGCCCACATGAACTGAATGAGATTCAATAAGTCTAAATGCAGGGTGCTGCACCTGTGTTGGGGCAATCCCAAATGTGAGCACAGGTCGGGAGAAGAACTCACTGAGAGCTGCCCTGCAGAGGAGGACTTGGGGGTTCTGGTGGACAAAAAGCTAGACACGAGCCAGCAGCGTGCACCTGCAGCCCAGAAGGGCAACTGCATCCTGGGCTGCATCAGCAGAGGGGTGGGCAGCAGGGGAGGGAGGGGATCGTGCCCCTCTGCTCTGCCCTCCCAAGGCCCCACCTGGAGCCCTGCGTCCAGCTCTGGGCCCCCAGCACCAGGAGGATGTGGGGCTGTTGGAGCGGGTCCAGAGGAGGCCACGAAGATGCCCAGAGGGCTGGAGCACCTCTCCTGTGAGGGAAGGCTGAGGGAGCTGGGGGTGTCCAGCCTGGAGAGGAGAAGGCTCCGGGGGGACCTCAGGGCAGCCTTTCAGTACTTGAAGGAGGCTCAGTCAGATAATGACAGGATGAGGGAGAATGGTTTTAAAATGAAAGAGGGGTGATTTAGATTAGAGGTTAGGAGGAAACTCTTCATTCAGAGCTTGGTGGTGAGGCAGTGGCACAGGTTGTCCAGAGAAGCTGTGGTTGCCTCATCCCTGGAATGGAGGCTGGGGGCCAGCCTGGGGCGGTGGGAGGGGTCTCTGCCCGTGGCAGGGGGTTGGAACTGGATGGTCTTTAAGGTCCCTCCCAAGCCATTTTATGATTCTATGAAAAACATCACTGGAAAAAATGGTTCCAAACTTCTGGGGTTGCTAAGGAAAAACAAAACAACAACATTTATTCTTAGTGTTTTTCTATTTGAACACTTCTCTTATGAGTTTTCAAAAGAGACCTAGAAAGAGCACAGCCTGTAAAAATATTTGCCTCCAAAGCCTGCTGTGTGACCACCAAGCAGCATTCACTGCCTCCTGCCCAGCCCACAGCTAACCAAGGAGCCCAGCAGGAATTCAGAGATTCTGGAAAAGCAACAAGAGCATGTGAAGAGGCATGGAGTTCCCTTGGACAATGCGAAGGAAAGAGGAACATAGGAGACGAGAACAAATACTCTTTCTGCATGTACCCCTGCTGCATTTACTCTACAACCACCACTGCCACAAACAGGTTGTTGCTCAGAAAAGGTAAGATGCAGGGAAAAAAAATAAAAGGCAGCTCCAAGAGCTGAGGATTCTACAAGTCACCAACTATCACAAAGAGAAGCAAATCCATTGTAGGATGGGAGATGGGAATAAATTTCCTGTGCTCTTCAGGAGAGGCAGGTACATTGCTCTGCACTGCTACACACTTAATTGTTGTCAGGGCTGTATGTTTTTACAATGTCAATGATAATGACTGGTATAAGATGAGGTATTTCATCTTACTGGAATTCAGTTCCCCTTGCATTGCCATGGCAATGCAGGAAAAATTTTGATCACTAGCTGAGACATTTCAGTATAAATTAATACAGCTTTTGCCAAGGGGAGCTGACTGACAGCTATGTTTGTAAGTTTGATTTGAACCTTCTGTTTTTATGCTGTATCAAAAGCCATGAGCCCAGAGAAAGTTGAAGGGAAAAAAGAAATCTTACGGCAACTTAAGAGAAATGCCTGAAGTTGAGAAAATATGTTTAATTCTTACTAAATTGGCATCAACATCTTTAGCTGACTGCAAGGCAAGAAAGTCCAAACTCCCTTGAGGCAGCAAGTTCTAAAATAACCTCCTACTGCAGCACTTTGCTGTCAGGAGTTCTAACTTGTGTTTCTGCTCATCTCTCTGTAGCATCTTCCTGTTTGCTGGGGCAGGAACTGTTATTTTATCGCTTATTTATAAGGTGTGACATAAGAATAGCAGACCCTTGTCTGAGGCCTGTCATGCCAAGTACAAACAGCCCTAATTTGAACTTCTGATTGATTTAATTTCTACTGTTTCATAACTATGAGAATATCAAGTCATGCTTTTAATGAACGTTTTAAGTCTGAGCAGAGTGTGAAGGCGCCCATGTCAGCAGCCGTGTGTGGAATGCAAGTGGAAGGTGGCATGAGACCAGGTGAAGTGGTTCCTCCAAGAACCATCCTCCCCAGATGACTGAGCAAGCACCACTCTGGATATCGAAGGGTCACAAACCTGCTCCTTGTCATACCCAGACTCAGACCACATTTTCCTCCTTGGTGCTAGGGAAAGAGGACATGTGAAGAGCGGTCTCTTCAGAGCTCCCACCCACTTCTTAGAAAATGACCAAGTACTATGTGTTGTCCAAGAGCATCATGGTGTATATTTCCCTGATGCCCAGGAGTCAGCAGGGATGAGAAGAGGCACAAGAAGAAAAGGGCTGATATGTACCTCTGGCAGCCAAGGAGCCTGGGTGGTCTCAGCATCCTGATCTTGATCAGGACACCACAAACACTGATTTTTTGCTGCTCCAATTATTCTAGAGGAATTGAGGTTGGCTCAACCGCTGGAACAACTCATCTGACAGTAAGAAAATGGTTCTCCAAAGCTTTGGAAAGGTACAGAGTACGATAAAGTCAACAGTGCTCATTGATAGCAGTGCAATGTTCATGTCTGCAGTGCTTTCCCTGTTGTAAGAAGAGTCAGGGATAACGTGTTGTCTGTGACAGCGTCTGCCAACAAAAGCCTTTAAATGTTTAGAATTGGAGCCATTTGAATAAGTACTTACCATAAAGATGTTCTTCTTGTTCTCTGTCAGATTAAATAGCTTGCCACCCAATTTCTTGATGTCTTTGGGTTGTCCGGACACAGCCCACTAATGGTTAACACACTGGGATCTGCAGTTCAGTTCAGTCATCTGGAACAAAGCCGCAGTCTGTCCAGCCTGTAACTTAACAGCTGTGACAGTGCTTGAAAGCCAGACTGACATCTCTCTAACTTAGACACACATTCATGTCAGCTCTTGTAAAGTTTGCTCACTGGGGATCTCTCTCTATGCAGGTGACTCCTAGGGGCACAGACTTCTGCCTGCAGACTCCTACAAGGCTTTAAAAATTTTATATATATATATTCCCTAGTGACAACTTTTCTTTTTCCCTGCCTAGCGCTTTATAGCAACTGGAAATGTTCCATAAGGCCACCAGCCTAATTGAAAAGATAGCATCTGAGACCCTGTTCTGAAATATGTATGCATTTAGAGTTAACTGTACATGCAAAATAGAAATATATGCATATGTATGTATCTACAACCATTTTTCTGTTTTTGGCTGTGTGTGCATATTTCCTGGGATCAATTTAGATTCTGATCTCTGACAAATTAGTGTGCAGGGCTAATGCTTTCCAAAAGAATGTAGTTCTGGGAAAAAAAAAAAAAAAAGCACATTCAACTGCAAGTCCAATTTGCAAGCATACTTTCTGTACTGCCATGGACTGATCAGGAATTGTGTGCAAAAGAACTGGCTGTCCATTTGCATTACTGGTTATCTGATTTACCAGCACAACCATTCATGCAAACTAGGCATTTGGCTGAATTTGGATTTTGTACATGCATGTGTATAGCTAAGTCTCTGGAAAAATCTAGGTCGAATACTGCAGACAAACTTGTCAAATACAGACTTCTGTATCCACATGCACTTCACTCTATAGGAAATTGATTCTAAGAACATTAGAGATGGGAAGGAGCAAGAGGAAGTTCTGATCAAACAGAATGGATTCAAATCACTCAGTCTCCCCAAAATATAGCTATTGAGGGTTTCTTAAGAGAAACACTTCCCGTTTTGTTCAGCTCCATTAAAATGGAATCAAGCAGTGCCACCACTGTAGCATGGTAACACAGCCCTGCAATTTGATGTGCATCCTGCTGTTTCACTTAGAGGTTCAAAGTTGAGGTTGAGCTTGCTTGAGGATTAATCTAGTTTTCCAGCCTTTCTTTTTTAAAACTCATAGGTACTTACACCCTAAATTCAGACTCTATCCTATCCTTTATTCTCTAGAAGGTTCCTCAGATTTACTTAGTAGGAAAAAAATAGGCACTGGCAGAGAGTACCAGTGAGTGGAAACCATCACCCTATGCTCAAGCATGAACTAGACCTTTAACCCAAAGATCAACTTGGATAGGTTTTGTGGATTGTTTTTTTTTTCTAATTTTTCATGTGCCTGTCACAAAATCTGAGGTCTTTGATAAAGTGAGACCTCAAACCATCTTGCTCAGCCCATCAAACATGTCAGCATTGTCACAGCAATTTCTAAAGCTAACTGATCAATATAAAGAAAACACCACTATGAAACATGTACATGGTTCATGGATATTTTTGGCTTAGTCCAAAGAAGTAACGTCAGGAAGAAAGACAATGTTCTCTGGCGTTCACATTTACTTGACAGAGGCATCGCTGCCATCACAGTTAGATTGACTTAAGCTTTTCCACCACAAGGCCCTGCTTGTCAATCCTTTTTGTTTTGAATAATGTAAATAAAGAGAAGATCCAAAACTATAAAGACTAAGCCAACAGATACAGAGAATGACAGCTCCAGAAAGAGCCACCAGGGTCATTCAGGCCAGCTGTCCCAAGCAGTCACGCTGTAGACTGCGGCTCCCAATGGATCCAGAGATCCTCCTTTTCATACATACAATCTATAAGACATCTCTCAGGAAATTCAGGAGTACTACTAGAAAGATCAGTGACAGAATTCCCCAAAATTAAATGTGCCGAATATGTCTTACCCTGTCTGAAAGGAGGGAGATCTTGCTTTCTCTGCTTGTATTGATGTGTCACAAATCCTTGCAAAATGCCAGGAATAAGTAGCTACCTACCGTGCTCAGGACACGTTTGTCTAGTCATTAATTCTGAAGACAAGACACTAACTAGCTGAGAGGAGGAAGCCGATGCCGGTGAGCAAGGGCCTGAATACGTGACAGAAGTGAGAAGTCTGATGCTGGTCTTCTCAGACTGTATTTGCACGAAGATGCAGGTGTCAGGAGAAATGTGGCTATCCAGAAGGAAAAGCAATTAGAAATGCTAGACTTTGACAGAAGCTTCCTACCTGAGAGAGCTGGAAAAGTGTCCCTGTTTCCTTCTGCTAGTGTAAAGCTGGAGTAAAGAATGTCACTGAGCACAAGGAGAGCAGGGGTCCAGGAGCCATCACGGGTAAGGAAGGACAAGGGGTAGAGCTGGGTCTGTGGCAGAGAAAGGCTCTTCCCCCAGGGATGCCAGCTGTGAAGTGTGCTGCATGGACACACTGAGTGACAGCCAAGACCTGCACAGAGCCTGTTGGGACTGCGGGATGGGGGCATCGGCATCGCCTTGGGGCGTGCTGGTGGCAGAGGGACAGCCTGATGTCCACACGGAAAGCACAGAGGTGCAGCGTGCCGGGGAAGAAGACAGTCGTCCCTGCAATCGCAATGACATTTACATGTGAAAATAGTTCACAAGCTGTGTGTGTGACATTGTAAATTTTCAACAAATGTGTGTGCATGCACATGTGCTTGTGTAAATAAATGTTCACAGCGAGCCCTTTGGTCAGGTCCTTTCTTTACACTGTTTTCTACCTTACCAAAGGCTACCATCTCTGAAGGAACTTCTAGTCGCCCTGTCCAAAGGTCATCTCAAGGAAGCCCAGAGGAAATGAACCTGGAGGCTGCAAAGCCAGGATTTCCTTGGAGGCTGGTCCTTCCCTTCCTCTGTCCCAGGCCACCTGGGTGCGTGGCAGCAGGCAGGACAGGAGCTCTTCCCCTCTTGTCTGAAACAGTAGGGTAAAACAGCAGAGCTTTGGCTACAGGTCTTTCATTCTAGCAGTCAAACCCACACTGGCAATATATCAGGTGGCAAACAACTGAGCCGACAGATCCTGCCAAGTCCCTTTACACTGCAGTTGTTGGGTCTTTTCTGCAACATTTTGATGTATATATTTGGCCTATTAGAAAAATAACTTCATTTCCAACCACAGTTTCTGTAGAGAGATGATTCCTCTCTTCACTGAAGATCTCTCTAGATGGCCAGACTTAAGATCACCAGACTTGGCTCAGGGTAGAGGTAAGCGTTGTATTGGAAACGTAGAGGCGCTGTGCAAAAGCCCGTTTTTCAGAAGCCTGGCGAGAAGACAGTTCAACTCTGAAGGGTGACAGCAGTTATGAGGGCAATAAATGGAGACAGCAAATGCAGCACAAAACAGGAAGCACTCCCGTGGCCCTATCTGCAGGCAGCAAGGAGCAGCAGACACCACTTTATTTATTTATATTTTTTGAAAGTGCTTTTTCTTACAGGTCCTTTTAGGTGCAGGGAGGTGCATACCTGAAACAGGCTGACCTCTCTGATGTTGCCAGTGGCTGTTCTTGATGTCTGGGCCCTTTTTTATCACCCCATCATCCAGACCTGACCTATTGGAGCATGAATCCATGTCTGTGCAAAACAAACAAGAAAATCCACAATAAAATAAAATAAACTAACCAAGACAGAGCAAGGCAAAGTCCTCCACCAAGGTGAAATGCTGCAGGAGCCAGAGCACCTACTGCTGCTAGGAGTAGCACTGAGAAATTCATAGGCAGAACTGAACTCAAAGGTGAGGACTGAGAGCAAGAAATAACCAGAAAGTCATCCTGGTGAAAAGCTATGGTGGCTGTGAGCCCCATCAGCAAACACTCCCCTTCCCTTCCAGCCTTCCCAGCACAGCCTTGGGATGTACCTCTTAACATTTTTCAAGACTAAGACAAGAAAAATAATCCTTTGGTTGAATAATGACCCACAGGAGAACAGGAAAGGTTTTATGAAAAACTATCAGCTTTTTAGAAGTGTTTCCCCTTTTTTGATCTTTTTTGTGACATCCTCTATCAGTCTTTTTTACCACAGCATGCAATGTAAACTAGCCCTTGGTTTCTCCTCTGGAATTATTCTTATGCTAAGATACTTTTTCAATCTGAGCACTATCAAAGTTTTTCAGCTACAGAAAACCTGCTTTTGAGAAGCGGAAGCTTTCATTTTTCTGGAGACAGACACATGAAGCACACTCACTCACTTCTGAATATGTCAGCGTGTAGAGGTGCAAGACAGACTGCTCCCCAGCCCACCCCTCCAAGCTCTGCCCAGACCCTTATTTTCCTGCACCAGGTGCCAAGGTACCCCATAACCTCTCCTCTCACTAGCCATATTCCTTTTTCTTCCTCTGCTTATGAATTTCTAATGCAGCCAGTGCAGCTGCAGCAGACTGCTTACCTCCAAGCCCCGTGCATTGCTCACCCCAAGGTCTCCCAGGAGCTCCAGGCAAAGCAGAGAGGCATACAGCATTGCCAGCCAACCTGGAGAGGTAAAAGGCAGCAGCTAGTAGCTCAACGAAAGGCCTCTTTGAGCTCATTTCAAACATTTTGCAGCTGATATTTTAAGAGCAGTATCTGAGAAGATATTTGAAGAGCAGCCTATGTGATGGTTTTGTTAACAGCAGCAAGAACATGCACAGGCAACCTTATTGATTCTGTTTATTGGGCAAAGTTTGCTTCCCAGAATTCAGAGTCAGAGATGGGTCGCGACTGCAATAGCAAATTACGGGGAGCTGCCCACATGTAGGAACCGAGCAGAGCACACAGCTGACCTGAACAAGCTGCTGGAATTGCTGCTGAAGCACAGCAGGCTGCAGCCCTGACCCACTCACAAGGAAGGTGTCAGGAGTGGAAGGAGAGAGGGAAAGGAAAGAAAAGTGAGAGCAATAGGAGATGGGAGGATTACAGAAGGTTTCTTTGGCCCACCCTGCCCACAGACCCTGGGAAAGTTGTTACTGCTCAATGCATTTCCCTGGTAGATCAGCAGCAGTTCATGGAAATGCGGGTTAGCGAGCATGGATGGCCAGAGCATGTGTGTGTGTAGGGGATGTGTTGTCAATCCTTGTACATTCCCACCTCAAAACCTTCCTACGAACATGGATCAGATGGGAAATCCTCAACATCTGGTTTCTAGTCCAGCAGGTGAATAACACGTGTCCCAGTTACACCGTGCTCCGGCAGGCAGGAGGGTGCCATTGGCAGGTGGGTTCATTTGGCTCAGAGGTCCCTGAGCCAAGGCTGGGTGTTGTGATGGCTTGTGCAGCTACAGGGACAAGGAGGGAAATGGTCTGTGCAGAAATAAAGGGAGGAGACCCAGCAGGACCCTCAGAGCAGGGCAGACAGCAGGAGGGGAGGGCAGCTGCAGGCAGCGCTCAGGGTTATTTACAGACGCCACGTACCTCTTCAACCTCACACTTTCACAGAAGAAAAAAGAATAAATTGTTTCCTCATCCTGCAGGTCAACCTCACAGACCTCTGGTGATCTGCAATGTGGGAACATCTACTCTAGACCTACTCATCCACCCAGACAGTGGGTGGCAGGGACACCACCCACTAGATCAGGTTGCCCAGGGCCACGTCCAATCTGGTCTTGAACACCTCCAGGGATGAGGCATCCACAAAATGCACAAAACCAAACCAACCAACCAAAAAAAGAAACCAAAAAACTACAAACATGCAGAAAATCACTCCCATTATGTGCTTTAGAGCTGTTTTCCACCCCAGCACTCTGCAGCTTCTGCCCTCTCCCAAGGGAAAGTTGCAAGCATCCTGCTCCATGCTGCACCTGAACAGAGAGCCCAGACTTCTCACCTTCCCAGGAGCTCGGTCCTGCTTCCTCGCTTTTCTCACTGCCACACATCCCTGCCTGCCACGTGCAGAAGTGCTCCTCTTCTCCACAATTAAAGATGAGTTCTTTTTGCAGAGGATAAGGACGTCGTCTCCCAAGTTAACCCTCACCTCCTGGTAACAGAGCTGCACTTTCTGAGAATTTACAAGTCCATCTGCTAATTCCTTAATATGCATTCAGCATCCTGTGCTAACCCAGCTGGGGACCTGAAGAAGCTCAGTAACAGCCTCTCAGTGGCGCTTCCTCAATTGTCCTTCATGAAAAACCTCACCACTACTGTATACCTACTTTTTCCCCTGTTTCTAGCATTATAATATTTTTCAGAATTACTCTTTATCCCTAGAACGACCGGCATCCAGCAAAGCGGATCAGTGATAAGCTCTATCTGTTACCAGCCGCGCTGGGGAGCAGTGAACTGGGGAGGGGGAATGGATCTTGCCCAGGGCTGACCCTGGGGTTTTGCAAGAGGACGTTTGGTTGTTGTATTTTCTCTGTAAAGCTTCTGCCAACTGATGAAACATCAGTTATGAAAACCAATAGCAAAAAATGGGAAAACAAATACATCTTAGGGAACTACCCAGTGGACCTAAGCTATTCAACAGGAAAAACTCAACAGGGAAATGTGTGTTTGTGTGTTTATGTACAATAGCTGGTTTGTTTGCTCTAGCTTTTCCTCTATTGCTCCACAGCAGAGTAAAATATCTAGAGAGCAGTCAATAAGCTTTTTCTTTACTTTCTTTTTTTTTTTTTTTTTTTTCTTTTTTAAGGCAAATTTAATTTAAGAAAATTTAATAACAAAATAGCATCATATTCTTATACGCACGCACTGGCTTTGTTTCTTGCACTGTACTTACATTTTGATCATTTCAAAGTTAGTTACACATGTGCTAATTTTGAACAGGATCATTTCAAGGTAAAAATGATTTCTGAGCTGCTGTAAGTGTCCCCCAGGCTACTAAAGGAAAGCCAAGAAACTCAAGACCAGGAATGAAAACCAAATGCGTGGGTTTCTCCTTCAATGCATTCACAGCAGTCATATCCCTGTCCACCTACCACTAAAGAAGAAAGTAAACTAGTGAAATGTAAAGACAGAAATAAAATTAATTATTGCTTCTTTAAAACCCACTTACTTTGGTCTGGAAGAGCAAACATCCCCATGATTCAATCAAAATGGTGTCTCTCATCCAAGGGAGCATTACTGGTCCTTAATAATCTGGATGTGACATGTTTTTGGATTTTTCATACTTTTAAACTTAACTCATTAATCCTGAGTTTCTAATACTTATTTGTGCAACAATTGCAGCACGTCATCACGTGCTTTAATCTTAGTCACAGATAAGTGGTATCATCCTTACCTTTTCAGTGCTGTTTATGCAGAAGTTAACATTGTTTTTGGCCCAGCGTGGTCCTCAGTGTGCTGGTTCTGTTTTCAGAGATTCTCTTTATTTCTGCTCCACAGTACTACTCTGCTATTCCATGCGGTGTGTGCACAGCAAACATAGCCAAATGCTTTCCAGCTGTGGGTAACACCTTCCCAGGGGACAATATCTTGGGAACTCTCCCAGCCTCCACCTTTCTGCTCCATATCCCACCAACTTTCCTTCACTGCTGCATGTCCTCATGCCTTGCACAGGCCCACGAGCCCACCCCCCTCACTCCTTCTGACATGGAGGCAATTTTAGCCCCAGAGTGTTAGAAATTATAATTAACCAATTCCCAGCTGTCACTATGATGCTGTCTCTGGGGAGGCCCAGCAGCTTAACGATGCCTGTCTCAGCTGGGAATGCATATAACTCCAGCCCAGTTCCAGCAGCTTTGGTTTATTATGATAAACACCTGGATGAAGACATTTAAAGCACATGTGGTTGCCCTGATGACTGAGCTGCTTCAGCTTCATGTCTAAAAACTGCTGCTGTCACCATAAAGGTCCCCTACTTCAGTCTGATTTCACAGGCCACACCCTTGGTGTAATCGGGGATTATATGGAGTGTCCCCAAGACCAGTGAAAAGTGCTCAGAGCCATCTGCAAAGCTGTAGGAAAAAGTGCTTGATATTAATGCTATTTCATTATTATTCCTTAGAGATCTCAGACTGTGTTGTGTCTGGACCATGCCAGCTGCTGAGCCACAGAAGATGGTAATTTCTACCTTGCAGACAAATGCTGTGAAAAAGTCAGCAGCTGCCAGGCAGTGCAACATTAGACGTCACCAGAATTTTCTGCTGTCTTGCAAACCTGAGTCTTCTAATCGTTTCCTTCTCCAGACCTTACAGCTCATCCTTCGGCATCATCCTCTGCCTCCTTCCTACAACTGTAAGGCAGCATTTGCTGTCAGAGATATGGGTATGAAATATATGCTTCTCTGGATATAAGTGGAACTGAAGCCCTGTGAGGAAGGTTCAAGGATGCCTAAAGGAAACAGCGCAGAGTGGGCAGCTGACTGGCTGGGTGCAAACCAAGATAAGAAAATATCTATCAGTTTCTTCCTCCAGATGTGCTCCTCCAGGGTATTCACGCTGTTATGATTTTTGATCAATCAATAACTAATAAGATTCTTTCAGGGAAACCAAACATGGTAACGAGATGTGGCCCCTAGAAATAATGCAGCAGCAGTGGAAATGGGCAGAAGGAGCTACACTGGGGCCACTGGTGCACAGGACTGCCGTACTGGGGGTGTCTGTCCTGCCCAGCTGCAGCTCCCGCTGCCCCTCCGTCAGGCAGGCTGCACTCCATGGGCATGGTGCTGCTGGATGTCCCGACTGCTCACAGCCATGCCAGCTTTGGAAAGTTTTAAATAAGGGATACAGAAGGAAGTGCCAGGCAACACAGATCACTTGTAGGATACAGTTCAAAGTAATTCCCATCTTTCATGCCTGAACCCTCAGGTCTTAGGTGCTTGCCTTTGTCAAGTGGTGTCAGCAAAGGCTGGCTGAGTGTTTAAGTACTCCTCAAGAAATAAAAACTAGTAAATAATAACTGTCCTTGCACGTTCCTCTCCTCCTCCCTTCCCAGGGAGGCAACGCTGTCAATTCCCAGACAGATGCTGGTTAGGCTGATATTTAACCTTCAATACACCCATTTAGCTGTTCATTTTGCTCCGTGTGAGGTGACACACAGCTCCCCAAATTGTATTTGGCACCATACCCCTCACACACCTGCAACGGAGCTATTTTGGGCTGCCAAGATGGGGCATGCCAGGTGGGTGCAGGTGGAGAGCAAGGCTTGGCCAGGAGCTCAGGGAGAGCATCACGGCCAAAACCACCAGTGTACGTGGGGGGAAATAGGTGCAAAACTACAGGTGTGAGCACCCGATGCACAGCAGCCCGGGAGGCATCAGGATGGGGAGGGGTGCACGTGGCAGAGCAGAAAAAAATGATTTTGTTTTTAAAATTCAATGTAAGTCATTTTTCCTCTGCGAAATTGAAAAATTGAAAACCTGTCTGCTCCTCCTTCCCCTCATGGAGTTTGAAATCTTTATTGTGTGTGTAAAAAAAGTTCCATCTTACTGTAAATATTTATAGCCCTTGAAAACCAATACTTTAATATTTTGCTGAAAAGATAATATCGGAATTTTCTCTATTCATGTTTTCTTGAAGGAGAAAACCAGACACTTTCAACCATACATTGGGTCCCACAACTATTCTGAGTACAGGACTGATAACCGTCTGCAATTATCATCCGTAGACAGTTGGATGAATGTTCTCTCTCAGCCTGAAAGGGCAGGTCACTCGTGGTGTATCTTACTCATTAAAAGTAAAGAATAACATGATGATGTGTCACTGGTACCTCCAGCCAGATTGGCATGTGGAGCCCTCCCTCCACACCGGGGCTGTGTAGGTGGTGACTTCTGTCAAAAATGAGCCCTAGAGGAGGTATAATTAACAATCACATCTTCTTCCCATAAGTAACGGGATCCAGGGATGATTGATGAAGAACCTGAAGGTGCAATACATCTTCACATTAAACATCACGGTGCTCTATCTCTACTGCTTCCTTACTGACTTCGTCAGAGAAGCGAGCTCTGGATTCAGCCCGATGCTGCTGATGATTTACATAGGCATGGCTTTGCTCTGAAATCCCTGCAGTGATGCCCACTGGCGGAGGCAGGTGGGAGGGCATCTCGGTGCAGTTCCCAGCTGTTGCTAACACTTGGGTTGCCTGAACAAAGACATTTGATAGCTTGAGTTTACCTGTCTGTTCAATAAATGGGGCGTTTTCGATATTTGCAGTCATCCATACGTGTGTGCAAAAAAATGACTACCAAATTTTCCCCAGCCTGCCCTTTCGCATGTGAGCAACATGCTGAGGTGCTTCCCTAGGCAAATGCCCCACTGATGTCAAAGAGATACTGCCAAAGTGGCAGATGGGCAACACGCAGAAAGGACTGACCAGGACATGTGCCTTGGGAGGTCCTGTAAGTGCCTTTGTGCTCACAAATACAGAAATGACGGTTTTCAGTCTTTTTTTTTTTTTTTTTTTTTTTTTTTCTTGGTTTGGTTTGTTTGTTTGTTTGTTTTCAAAGTTTGCAAGTGTCTCAACAGAGTCCCCTTGAAAATGAGTCCCAGTTGGATAAACTCCAGGCAGTCACAGCTTCAGGGAGATGGAAATTCCTGCCTCCACATCTTAGAAGGACGCTGCTGCAAGCTTCTCTGCCTCATTCTCACACCTTTCCTGAGATTCGCAGTTTCGAATCTCAGGAATAGCTGAGTACACCTATGTACATGCACAAATATAAAAGTACATATAGGTACGTACACACGCACCACATACATTTAGTTATTTGTCCTGCCATTTAGAAATTATTGTCAACCTCTTCATAATACATTATTATTCTATTAGGATCACTTGAGCTAACAAACATTAAAGGTACAACTGCCCTGAGGTCTCCTGGTATGATGCACATTAAAGTTTAATACTGTATTGATGTGTGCATTGTGTTCCATATCAGCCGAGCTGTTCCATTAACTATGTGCAAAAGGCTATGAAGTTATAACATTTATCTCTACAGACGCTCCAGATTACTTTTTCCTGTTGCATGCCTCCAAGGCTAAACATCTAGTCCTCAATTTACGTTGAGCTGTTAAAATTTTTAAACCTTTGTAAATGATGAACACTTTATCAATGTAACTGCATTTTTGTCAGCCTTGGCTGGGAAGGATGAAGAAATATTGGCAACTTTCCAGTGGTCTTTTTTTTTTTTTTTTTTTTTTTTCATTTAAAACATGAGTTGGGTAGAAACAATATCCATTATTAATAGATAAATGTTTTATTAAAGATATAAAGACCACAAAGATTTGTAACTTTAATAATCGAGATTCTTACTTTAAATTCTGTAACATTATTATTTATTGAACAACTGAGGATATGTCTTACAGGATCACAGTTGGGCAGAAACACAGCAAAATGGATAACTCTGTGCTATCTGGGGAAAAATATTCTGGCTGACTTAAGAGCTTCCTGACAGGATATTTTTTTAATAATTTTTAAAATAAATTTGTCACTAGCTGTTTACAACAAGACCTATAAAGTTTCAAAGGGAACTCTTTTTTTTTCTTAACTTTACTTCTGCTACTGCACACAGTGGCGTGTCCTTACAGCCCTGCTCAGACAGTCTGCAAGTTATTCATGTTTCTGTGTTAAGCCAATACTTTCCTTAGCCTATGCTGTGCTATACCAGAGTGATAACTGCATTTTCTCCCTCTGCAGGGTGATCGGTTACTCTCAGGTGACTGAGTGAATTGAAAGGGGAAAGGGGACATAATTTTGAACTTTATTTCACTTCCCCTCCTTGGATTTCACTTCATGGGCATTTTTTTTTTTTTCATGTTCTTCCTGTTCTTACCAGACACCAAAAGGGCCACGTGAATAACTGATTTCCTAAGAGTAAGGTCTGGCAGTCCAGAAAATTCTAAATGTAAAATTTCATGTTCAAAACTAAAATTTTATAATCAAAACTCAAATCATGGAAAAATTATTGTTTCAAAAAAAAAAAAAAAGGTAATTTTTCTTTCCACTTTTTAGTAGAAACCTGAGTCAATCCACCTGAGTGTTTTCCAATAATCTTTTCCACTGAGAAAATGTCAGTTACTGAAACCAAAGCCATTCAAGGGAGGAAACAAGTACCGCATTTCAGTATTTTCTAAGCAAGCATTTCTGGTTTAGATTTATGAAAATGATTAATTTTAAAAAGCTGTAATTACAAAAAATAAAATAAAATCTCTTTAACTGTTTATTTATTGCTAGACAGTTATTTAACTGTCTATTGAAGCATCTATTCAATCAAGTGTTTACAAACATTTTAGCAGATTTAAATGAAGATTTATGTTTCAGGAAAGCTGATAATTTGGGATGTTGGCCATGATTTAGAGAAGGCTGTTTGGTGTTTTTGAAACTGCAGAAAGCCCCATGGGACAAAATGTCCCAGACTAGACTGATCTGGCAATTTCTCGTGAAGAAGTCTGTTCTGGATCTTGCAAAAATCATTAAGATTTCATGTGCTCCCTTTCACTCCAACAATACCAACCACTTCATGGATGGAAGCTAAAATATATTTTTTATAATCAAACCTATACCCTGACTCTGAATGAACATTGCTTATGTCCTGACTCTGAAGGAACATTGCTTATGTTGTACTTGATGTACCGGGAAATTCTCTAATAGAGTGCATCAAAAAGGTTTTACACATTATGTTTGGCTAAATAGTGCCAAAACAATTGTCTTAGGATATTGACTGCTTTCATGATCATACATTTCAGTGCACGGTCACAGGGGTTTGTGCATGGCTGGTGTGCATCGGTATGAACAACGCTGCTCTGCAGGAACATGGGCTTTCATCACACTTGGTACGTTAAAGGACTGGTGGTGTGTGTAGCTGATGGCATTTACCTCTTGTTTATATTCTGCATTAAATGTGAAGCCGGGCAACCTGGACAAGTTTCAAAGCTCCCTCTGGACATGAAATTGTAGGTCATCTTCAACTTATTTTGCTGACCCATGAGACAAATTGCATTTCTATTAAATCAAGCCTTCAAGGAATATCTTCCCTGACTTGACAGTGACTAGTTAGTCTCTCTTGCAGCAAATAATTATGGAGCGACAGGCATCTGACAGCAATTTCTCAATGCCTGGCCTGTAGTTTTCTCTTCTTTTCCTCGTCAGGTTGCAGAACAGCAGCAGGATATCCGTATGTGCTTCAGGGAGGGAATTTCTCATTTCACTCCTAGCCTTTTCCAGGAAACTCTCTCTTTATAGCAGAGCTACAAGGTGTGGAAAGCTGAGATAGGCTGTAAGAAGGAGAAAGGATTTTAAATCTAAACAGTTTGTTAGAGCTAAAGGAAAAGGCACAGAGAAGCTCCAAGGGAGTGAAAGCCCCAGTGGGGAAGTGGGGATTAATGTGTAAATGATTCCCCTTTCGTCCTGAACACGGAATTGGAGAACATGGAGAATATACTGTGTTTTAACATTGCAAGTGGTTCCTCAGTGCTCCATACCTGCCTGCTCAGCATGGTGAGGAAACAGATCCATGGTGGCCTGGAGGAGCATTGGTCTGCCAGTGCTAGACCATACCCAGCATGGTGGTGGGACTTAGACTCATGCCTGCACTCAGCCCAAACTCTCAGGATAGGAGAAGCACAGCCCTGAGCCCAGCTGCTTACGCAGTTTAGCCATCCTGATCCTGCTCTGGAGATCTGGAGAAGAAGAGCTGTTTGGGTGGTGACTTGGCACAGACCATTCAAGATTGAGAAATGGTTTTGGTTAGTAACAGATATGTAGTCTTTTCATGATGATAATATAAAAATTAAAATGGGAAGGTAAATGCCAATAGAAACTTGATATATGTGATGGTTTGATTAGCCAATAATATTATGAACCTTGATATGTTTTCAAAATATAAGTAAGAGGTGCTTGATAAATGAATATGTGCAGTAGGTGACTGCAAAATCTCAGTGGAAGAGGAAGACTGTCTGAACATTTTTTCATTGCCCTGTGACTCCAGACCACATTAAGGCAAGTGAATAAATAAGAAAACAGGCTGACATCTTGATGGAAAACCACTATATTGAGGCTAGTAACAAAAGATACATTAGTTCTACCTTGATTCCTGCTCAGGAACATCTGTAGTTTTCCACAAAATTTCTAAGATAGCAATTTCAGCAAAAGTAACTAGTGCTAATTAGACCCTCTCTAATATTGGATTAACCCAATGTTGGTGGCTGTCTGTCTACTACCATCACTAACAGCAAGTTTTGCAACTAAAGCAGGTACCTTTGCTTATGTTATAGAATTTTGTTTCAAGTGGGAATGCCTGGGGCCCAGGTCCCCACACTACAGTCAGTGATTTCTCTCTGAGGTTCCCAAATGTCCCTTAAAGCAGAGGGAAAACTGATAAGGGAAACCCTGTGTCTTGAAGGTAAAAAGTACTGAGATATCTCCTGGAAGATGCTGCAGTCTTCTGCAGTGTAACCTGGTATCTAATCAAAGTGGATTTTATCATAATCTAAATAGGTTTTTGCAGGCAGGAGGATAAAACTTTATTTACAATGAAGAAGTCTTGCTAAAGCTCAAGAGATGCTGTAAAATTTGGTAGAGTAGTAGGATATCTCAAACAACTACATCATTCACTGAGCCAGCAGACAAAGAAATGCAGAAACCAAAAAGCCAATGGGAAAGAAAGGTGAAGTGAGGGAAGACCTCCAGCTTGTTTATGGAGAGAGAGAGCTGGTACTGCTGTAAAAGAGCAGCAAGGCTGCAGTGGGTGAACGAATACCCCAGCCTGGTTGTTCTGCATATTGCTGGGATCCTTGCACGGACAGGATGGGGGAGTGGGTGGGAATCAGCAAGCCTCTGCTGTATCCCAAGGTTTCCTGTTCAAGTGAGCCCCCATTGTCCGCAGGGGAAAGATGAAAAAATAACAAAAAAGGGGCTGGTAATGTTCATTTAGGTGTTGTGAAACAAGAGAAGTGATGGAAGAGCCAGGGTGAAAGTAGGGTGGTGGTGGGCTGGAGGTGATCCCCCCTCCTGGTGCCTGCTGAAAATGTGAGGGTGGAAGATAGAGGATGCTCACAGCTCCTGTGTGCTGAAGGCACAAGCACCACAACCGCCCTCTGCATCTCCCTGGGGATGGCTGTCCCTCCTCATCAGCTTCAGTGCAAAGCCTTTGCTGGGGGCACAGGGATGATGAGCAGGGCTTGTGCAAAAGCTAGTGTCCCCAGGGTCCTGACCTTGGGGGTCTGAAGAAGGCAGCTCTACAAAAAAAAATAAAAATAAAAAAAAAAAGGGAGAGAGAGAGAGAGAAAGAAGAAAGAGGGAAAAGAAAGAGAAATAAATAAATAAATAAAGAAGGCCCATGAAGACCTTGCCTAAGGAATTCAACAGTATTGATACCAGCTGGGCTGCAAACACAGGCTCAGAGGAAGCCCCATGCCATGGGTGGCAGGAGGGTGTTGTACTGGGTGGCTCAGACTGCCCTGCACCCAGACCTGCCAGCCTTGCCCCCTGCTGCTGCACCTCTCTCAGGTGACCTGTGTCCCCCACCTGCCTGAATTGAAGCCAGATGAACCTGCTAATGGCAGATCTTCAAGAACAGTTTTACATCTCCCTTCCTTCTCTGTGCCACCAGAGCCACCAGCTCTACATGCTCTCAGGGCCAGGTACAATAGCAGGCATTCTCTCCGGGGTAACTTTCAGTGGTTTTCAGCTGCTCTCACAGCTAGGGGCCTTCCTGGCATTTCTGCAAGTTTATGACACTGATAGCAGTAGCCAGAAATTTCCTCTTGGGCGGCTAAGAATTAGCAGATGCTGTACATCTGGGGGTACCGAATGAATTAATATCCCCTTGCTCTGGCATGAGCTGTAGCTCTAATTCTCTTCTGTGCTAAGATTAGTAGGACGTGAATCCAGCTAATGACATCCATGGAGGACAGAGCAGGAAGTTAGTATTTCAAGCTGAAACCTTGGAAAACAGAAGTCCGTCCTTAAGGCATCATCTTGATTATTAACAGATTCATTTCAATTTTAGCTCAAACCAGAACTGCTTAGAGCTGAGTCTTCACGATATCTGGATCCATGGCCCAGCAGGGACTGGGGAAGAGCAGAGCACAACACACCAGAGACATGCCTCGTGGCCATTGCCCGGGACAGAAACACCGACGCTCCATCCCCAGTAACCCCAGCAGCACGATCAGCCTGACGGGAACAGCCCCCACGGCGATGAGGCAATAAAGCCACCACTGAAGGAGGATGAAGAGGATTTGTCATGCTGAGCAAGTGCTATAAAGGTTTTTATTGCCACTTGTTGGGGAAGTGCCTCGCTCTTGACAGTGATGGAGTCCTTCTGAGCTGAAGATATTTATCCACAGGGATAAATCAAGTTTTATTTTACTGAAGAGCTGGGGCCTGATCTCAAAGCACAAGGCATCCAAGTGCTCCCGGCGTAGCTCTCTTGTCAGTTCAAAGCTGTCCCAGCCCACAGCAAAGGGGCTGCGTGGGGAAAGTGCAGCGTGGCAGGGGGGTCCCTGTGCCTGGCAGGCCCTGGGAGCAGGAACAACGCCTTGAAGCCAGAATGGGGCAAAGGCTGGAGTGCTCCAATTTACATCTCACTGGCTGCTTGCACTCCCCTTGGTTATTATTCATTGCTAATGCAAAGCATCCAGGAGCCTTGGCCACAGCCAAGACCAGCTGCTCCTTTGCACCCTGAGCTCAGGAAAGAGGAGCCAGCCCCCATCAGACCTGTCTGCACCACCGAGCCAGGCTGCTCCCACACAAACCAGCCTGCCCTGCAAAGCAGGCTTAGGAGCCAGAGGACAGAGCTGCTGTGGAGTCTGACTGCTTTTGCTTGAGCAACTGACGCCAAGTCCCTTGCTGTACATCTTGGTGGTGGAAGTAAGACCAGGATCAGGCCCAAAGGAGCTCAGTCCTCCTCCTCCCTCCCTTCTCTTGCCCTGTTTTGAGGCCCACACCAAACTTGCTGAACGGCCACAAGTGGCAAGTACAGAAGTGCTGAATTGCAGCTTGAAAAACAACAGAGTGATTATTGCTGTGCAGGAGAGAAGGATTAATACACCAGCCCAATGTGAGACTCATATTTCGGCCAAAGTATTTTCATACAGGTGAGAATCTACATCAATTTTCTCAGCTACTTGATTCATAGAAAAACAGTGATGAAGAAACAAGAAAAAACAAACAAACATCATATAGGCTCAGGGGACAGTTTATCAGTCATCATATTAATGTGCAGCAAGGTACCCATGACAGGAAGAAACTGACTCTCCAGGCATGTTAATAAAAAACGCTGAGCTGATGTAGAGGCTCTGTTGCTGATTCTCTCCTTTCTAAAGTGCCTCTCTTCAGACCATCAGGAGAGGCGAGGGATCTGATCCAGCACTGTCTGAGAGCAGGAGTGGAGAAAGGTCTGCTAAGGCTTGGATGGTGCACTGCTACTCAGCCGGAGTGAGCGTGATGGATGGGGTGGCTGCTCCGCGTTAGGCAGGGTGCAGAGGGGCCTCAGTTACACCTATTAATGCCATCCATTTTCCCAGGCTCATCTGGCACTCACTCTTTGTCACCACTCTTGTTACCTTTTCCTGATGGTAAATGCTGGGGAACTTCAAGGTATTTGAACAGTCAGAGGCGACAAATCCCTACTAAGAAGAAAGTGTAAAACAGCAGGAGAAACATGTTGGCTTCATCCTGAGTGAACATTAAATACACTTCACATTTGTCTAAGGAGACAGTTAATGGGAAAACGGGCTCTTTAATTGAACAGGCTGAGAGTTTCACGCAGCTGCATATAACAAATGCTCAGGAGAAAGCCATTTTTCTAGGCAGGGATCCTAGCCTGGGTGAGGCAGGAGGGAGCATTTTTTCCAGAGAATTAACAGCAAATGCAAGTGGTTGGTGAGGACAATCCAGCACGGCTGTTTTACCTGTGCAGCCCTATTTAAAGGAACAGAAAGGGGCCTTGGATCAGGCATCCAGCCCAAAACTGGCCTAAAGCAACATAGAAGAAACAAGTTATTTTTGTTGTGATTTACAGCTGTCTTGAAGCTCAGGGCATGCCAACTGGTATATTAAATTCGTCTGGGTCATCATAGCCTTCCACAGAGCTGCTGCTTTTCGTGCTAAGTGACTCACTGGCAGCATTACTCACCAGGACACCTATGCATCTCCACAACATGCTCGTGTTGTTTTGCATCTTCTGCCAATCCCAGTGCTCTCAGCAAGAAGGTTCATGATCCCACTGACAGAAAGCTTACCACGATGGGACTCCTCACAAGCCCCTCACTATCTGCAGCTGGCCGCCGAGCCGGACTGCTCCCTCCTGGATTAGTCCTTTGCACCAGCTTCCGAAGTACAAGGTGTCCACAACTGTTGCAACAAGGAGCCAGCCACACTAACCCAGAAAGTTAATCAAGAACTGACTATGGGTTGTATAAAGTGTATTTTCCCTGACATGTGCTGCATGCTACACATGTTCATTTGCATTTGCATCAGTCTTCCCATCTCCCCTTCAGTTCCTCCTGTCTGTATGCAATCCTTCAAACACACTTTCCCGCAACACATCCACTTCACAGTCTAAAGAGCACAAAAGATCCTGGGATTAACTTGAATATTATTTTCCTTTACTTGCTAGAAACGTCATTCAGACACATAAGCCACAGAGGAAAATCCATTAGCTGCCCAGGGTGCACAGCAGAGGGTGGTGGGGCCAGTGACACAGCCAAAGCAGTGCACCAGCTTTCACAGTTATCATGCTAATTAATAACATAATTAAATGAAGAAAGCTCATTACTGGAGTATCAAGGGAAGGGACAAAGGTAAAAATGTAGTAAGAAAGGACTGAAGGAATCTCCTCTGCTGTCAAGTCCCCTTCCTTCTGATTCCTATCACACCAGCTTATTAAAGCCTGTCTTAAAAGCAGTGGCTTTTCTCTTGCTCCCCTGGGGAGGCTGTTAAAGAGCTTCCCTCATCATATATCAAGGAATCTCCTCATTTGCAAACAAAATTTTTACTTAACCAGTTTGTTCTTGTTCTGTAGCTTAAATCATCTCTCCCTCATGAGGCTTTCTCTCTCCCATGAACAGCAGCCACCTCTCTTCTCCTCTGATATTTATTGCTGAGCAGGCTGCAGGAGCATCCCCTCCCTCAGCAGCTCCTTTGTCCCCTGTGTCCTCAATGCTCTTCTCCACGGCTGCAAGCCCCAAACCCCTCAGCATGCACAGAAATCTAGCAATGCCATGTGCTATGTCAGACTCTGAGGGCACAGCAGCAGCTGGGGACAACCGGGCGGCCGGTGGGGCTCAAACCCTGGGCCAGGACATCTGGGAGGAGATGGTGCCAAGCGGGTTTGAGCAGCCTCTCCAGGTCATTTGTTTTGCAAGTGGGATCGGCTTGAACATGAGTGGAGACAAATGATACCTGCTCATTTCAGTTGCCTCTGGACAGGTACCAGGAGGCAGCATCACATCTGTGCGCCAGAATGATGACATTGTGATCATGCAAACGGGCCTTAGGAGGCAGGCAATGCCCCAGGCACTCTGTGCCAGGGCAGGGCAGGTTTCCAGGTGCAGTATCTCTGAACAGTGATAATACAGCTCTTTCTTCCACCTCCTTTTTTTTTTTTTTTTTTTTTTTTTTCCTCTTTGGTTTACCTGGAAGCTGAGGATATCCTCAGCTGCCCTTGTCCAGAAGAGAGAAGGCAGCTAACAGGTTTTCTTTCACACCAGGGTCTGGATTTCTAATTCAAAGATCAGCATTGCAAACAGAAACCCTCACTAATGCCAGGAAATTCTCTCATTCTTTGGGTATTCATTAACTCCTTTTAGTTAGCAGAAGGGCAGTCATGTGCAGCGGGTCCGATGTTTGAACGGCCACAGGGAGCTCTCTCTCTGGCTTGCCTTACCCTGTTAACTGTGTTATCCCAATAACCACTGAATGTATAATGATACCATAACTCTTCCAGGCTGAATTAGTGCTGCCCCACTGCCAGGGTGTCAGACAGGCCAGAAGATCTCACATGAAAGCTCTGGCTTGGCAGACTGGGAACACAGACACACTCAAGGAGCTCTGCATCCTCACTGCCCCAACTGTGTTAGTCGACGTTAAACACATTTCAAGGTCCTTGGTATTCCTTTTCCAGCCCACTGGAAGGTCAGTTGCAGCCACAGACAATGAATGGCCAAGGACCAGTCCTCTCAGTCTTCTATACAGGGCATTCCAGGAGAAGGAGGAAGCCACATGTACAGGATGAGAAGTCTTGTTTCAGAAATACAAAGAGAAGTCAATGCCATGAGAAAAGAAAAGCTGGCACTTGAATCCCTGCTGTAATTGCACTCTGTCTGGCTGACTCCATACTGTGCAGATATTCCTGGTGAGGGGTGCAGAGGTTTCTGTATGTTCATGAAACTCCAGCCAGAGCCAGCCTGGGGAAGAGCTGGGTCTATCAGGGACATGTGTCAGAGAGCAGCCAATCCACTCACATTAGCCAAATCTTTGCTGTAAGACTGGTTGAACTTCAGACAGATGTGCTTTGGTCATGTCCTGACTCAAGGACTTTATGTGTACTAATTACCATCTAAGATTAAAAAAAAAAATAAAAACTAAAACAGGACTCTAGGCATAAGAGTTAAATAACATGTTCTGGTTCCTCTTTAACACAAGTCTGGGCATGTTGTTCCCACTAGTAGAGAAAGAAGAACAATTAGCCTTAGAGAGTATTAACATGTTGAATGTGCAATGTAATAAGGGTTTTTACATTGAATCTCCTTATGAGACTCCAATGAAGTACAACTGGGTTTTCCAAGGTATTTGCAATGCTAATGTTTAGCAATGCTGTGAATCTGGTGATGTTGCATGTCAGGGAGTGATGTGGGTACAATGTAAACCAAAGGAAGATGAGTTGTTTAATAGGATATAAGTTACATAGGAAATGAGTAACCTACAAATATGCATGTGATGTAAACAGTTCTGGAATTAAGAAAAAAAAAAGTCTTATTTGAGGTTTTTCTTAAGAGGAGAGCTTAAAGACATCTCTGATCTTCCTTATGCATCTTGTTTCTACTGAGTCGGGATTTCTTTAATAAAAACTGTCTGAATTTGCCTGTTAGGGGACATGATATTAGTAAGAAAGAATATTAAATGTCTTGTTGCTTTTGCTTTTGAGGGAATAAAACACTTCCTTAGTAACCATTCTGTGACTGCTTGGAAGGATGGACCTTAGTAAAGAACAGCTATTGAAATATCTTGTCTTTATCCAACAGCTTATACTTTACCATCTCTAAAGCAACTTGAGACAGTAAGGTTCAAAATTCACTATTTTCTGATGTTTGGTAGGCAACATGACAGCCAGTGCTAGTGCAGAACCTATCGGACAGGTGTCCACACGATTGCTAACATCCACATACCAGGAAAGGAGCTCATTAAGGAAACTCCACACTGTTGCTCTTTATGTACAGAATTTGCAAAAGTTAGCGGTAGCTGGGAATTTTCCAACGGACTATTTCTTCAGTGAAAAAGGTCATTTCTTCCACTCTGAAACGCACTGCGGGAACATGCAGATGTTGATGAAATTCTAATGGAAATTATTTTCCATTATTTCCTTATTTTCTGTTGCAGCAAGCTGGAGCACTGATTTCCCTGCAACAAACCAGCTCCACAGCTGTATTTTCAAGGGCTTAGGGGTTTCTGTCTGCTTGGCAGGCCATGGAAGCCTGTCAGTCCTGGGAGAACTGGCTCCAAACACCAGTTTGTGGGTACAGGCTCCCAGCATTTCCCAGTGTTGGAAACGCGCAGTCTGTCCAGGAGACAATACCAGAGCTGCTTCTGCCAGAGTGTGAGGTGACGGCTGAGCAGGAGGCCAGAAGCCCTGGTGTCATGGCCCAAATCACCTCCTCAGCTCCCCTCGCAAATGCCTGGGCTCCAGGAAAGCTGGGGAGCCTTAAGAGAAAGGTTTTAAAAGTCAGAAATGAAGAAACTATTTAAATATTTGTTAAACAAACAAACAAACAAAAGATTTCTCCTTGCTTAGAAGACAGCAGTTTTCATCCCACTTTGTAATATAAATATCTGTAAAGTTATTTCAGAGAAGAAATTCCCATCCCCACTCAGCTACACTGGTTGTGAAGATGTCAGTCTCAATGGACATTCCCTGGCAGTTTTCACCAGCCCTATTTTCCAGAAATCAATTTAAGCCCCACTGAAACCAGCTGGCATTCAGTTTAATATGATTTTGATCTTTCCTTAAAGCAAAAATTAAGTTTTACAATTACTAGCAAAAACCAGACCCTTCCATCCGACTATTTGCTCCGCTGTTGTCCTTCCTTGCACAGAGCTGAAGTCATCCAGGAAGTGTTAATTACCTGTTTTATGCTTTCCCTTATTCCTCACTTATGTTGGAAGGAAATTTTATTTAAATAGCATTTGCTTCAGTACTGTTATCACAAGTGCCCTGTAAAGCAATTTGGCATGCCCTGTTTCCAGGGGCATTCTGAGAAACAATTTATAGCTCCATAGTAGTGACTAGTATTGTGCCTCTGTTCATGCTTTACTAAACTAATGTCTGCAGCTAAAAAAAAAAAAAAAAAAAGACAAAGACAAAAGGAAAAAAAAAAAACAAACCCAAGACCACAAGACCACAGACATTCCAGCTGGTTGCATTCATGGATCTGGAGATTCACGAACCAGTGAATACTCCCAGTTTGCCAAGCAGATGAATTTGAATGAGCATGCAGAAGCTCCCCCCATAAACTGGGTAATAGGAGCCAGTTATTGTGGTTCATGCAGTAAATGCCCCCAATTTGCTGCCACATGAAAATAGCTCAAACCTTTCATTGCATCTTTGCTGAAGAATAGAGTTATGTGAACTCCAGTCTCTGGTGACGTAAAAGTTTTTGTCCATATAAAACTGCTTTGCAGTTTTTTACCAATGACTCTAATTGCTGGTTGTGCTGGTCTTTTCAAATTACTACAATTTGTCTGTGTTATTTAATGGGAGTGTCAGTAAGCACTCCTCCGGTGCCGACCTCCTGCCCATGTTCCCCAGGCACGGCCAATGTTGAGATACAAAGCTGCTGAGGCAAACACAGATAATAGTACTCAAATTTTTTAGTCCCATTTCTTTGCAGAAGGGTCATCTTTTTCTCGTGTGGGATGTAAAATTAGAAAATTATGTTCTCCCAGTATCCTTCTCCAAGGCATAAAGAAACAGCCTGGGCGGTTTCTGAATGTAGCTGATAACCTTCTGATTTTCCCCTCATTTTAGCAGCATAAAATATTTGTAGTTCCTGTCCCAAACCACTTTACCAGAAGACAAAATAGTTAAGAGCTTCAGCTTTCAAGAACATGGGCTCTTTTGAGCTGTTCAATACAGAGACACACCAGAATATCCCTAGGAAGAAAGAAGGCATCAAATAAAGGTGACATTTTTCCTCTGCTTGCAGTGGTGCAGGACACAGTGAGATTGAGGGGCTGTGCTGCCCTGGCTGCCGTGCAAGCCTTGGCGATACGTCTTAGGCATGCTGCATGCAGGAACATGGCTACACAGCACTTGTAATTAGAAGGGGAAAAAATGGCCCTCAAGATTACTTTTGAAAACGGTCTTCGGTGTTGCAGAATTTCAGCTCCCTCTGATTCATGGAGCGACCCTGGCTCACTGATGTCTACCCATTAAAAATTGGCTGGATTCAAGCAGTTGTGGTACAGAAGAAATAGAAAGCACGACACAGAAGAGAGAAATAAATCCAGGCAGATTCACCTCAGTCCTGCTCCTAGCTTTATTCACTCCTATCCGTAATACATTTCAGCAGGCAGGCTCGACAACGGGCCAGTGAGCCAGAGCCATGTTTCACAGCGCATCCTTGCTATGAAAAGATGGAAGGAGAGAGATGAATATGGGTGGTGAGCGGAGAGCAAAGGCAGAGGCACGGAAGAGGGGAAGTCGGGAGAGCTTGGCTGGGTACATGAAGCAAAAATGGATGAAGACACAGGCCTCTCTTGCTGCCCACCCCAACTGACCAGCAGTAGAGTTTTGGATCAACACTTTTCTACTTCTCACTGCCTACACTGCACCTCAGCAAAGCCTCAAAAGCTTCATTTGCTGACTGCTCACGTCGTTCCTCACACCAGCGCCCTGCAGGTTGGGTCAAGGGTGCCCAAGCACACCCAGAAAGAAAACCAGGAGCAACAGCAGGGAGCACACCCGGAGTGCAGACTGAATTAAGCACCCTGCATTTGCCTCGGTTACCTCAGCACGCTCCTCCTGCCTCGGCTGCAGGGGCGGTGGGGGACAAGCTCACCCACATGCTGTCCTGGCACTGCTGGGTGTCACAAGGGGACATGGGTTTTCCAGGCAGCCTGTGAGCAGCTGTTGGTAAGGGCAGGGTGGCCCCACAGAGCTGTTTGTGGATGCTCAGCAAACATCAGCTCTCTCTTGTGATCACAGAATCATAGAATCACAGAACGGCTCAGGTTGGAAGGGACCTTAAAGCCCAAACAGCTCCAACCCCTGCCATGGGCAGGGACACCACCCGCTGTATCAGGTTGCCCAGGGCCCCATCCAGCCTGGCCTTGAACACCCCCAGGGATGGGGCGTCCACAGCTTCTCTGGGCAACCTGTTCCAGTGCCCCCCACCAAGCTCTGAATGAATAATTTCCTCCTAACCTCTAATATAAGTTTCCCCCCTTTCAGTTTAAAACCATTCCCCCTTGTCCTGTCATTGTCTGCCCGAGCAAAAAGTTGCTCTCCATCTTTTTTAGGAGCCCCCCTTAAGTATTGAAAAGCTGCAACGAGGTCACCCCAGAGCCTTCTCTTCTTCATGCTGAACAGCCCCAGCTCTCTCAGCCTTTCTTCGTCCAATTGTCCAAAACAGCCACTTTGGGTGTTATTTCAGCCACTGTCTCATCCTGCTGCAGCTGGGGCTCGGGGCAGGCAGCAGGCTGCAATGGGTGCAGGCACAGGGCTTGAGCTGCCTTTTTACATCACTCGCAGATCTGAGGAACCAAAATCCAGACTGGTCTAGGGAGAAGTTTGTAAAAAGATATCTAGCTTGATTTTTAATGATGTGTTTCATTTAATCTGGAGAGAAGCATCTTGTTTTGATCTTTGAGGATGCAGAGTATTGATACTGATGAAATTGGAAAGGAAGTTTAAAAATGAAAATTATTTTCAAAGAGAAAAAATCTCAAATCTTTGCAAACTTGGAAATGACATTTTCATCTTGGAAGTGTTTTTATTCTCTCTCTTCTCACCCCCAACTTCTTTCTCCTACTAATGCACATCTTATAAAGTCAGAAATGAAATCACAGACTATTTCAGTGTTGCCAAATTTGCATTTCTTGATAGGAAAACATTTCTGATCAAGGAGGGTCTCTTCAGGTGAGACTTGTCCTGATCTCTTGCGGTGTCTCCTGGCAAAACAGCTCTCTTGCTCCAACTGCTGAATGTACTTACTCTGCACCGTGATTGAAACATTTGCTGAAATAGTTCCCTCTCAAAATCCTCCCCAGTCCTCAGATGTCATCACCTACAGACAGTGCTGCAGATCTTCTGTAGGTGATGGTTAGGTGAAATCCTGGTTCTCTGTAGTCAGTGATAGAAACTCTGGTCAATCTGACCCAGCTTTCACTATTTCTCCCACCATAAAGGTACACAAGAATCACAGCTTTCCTTTTTAAATAAATAAATAAATAAAAATAGGTTTCTAGGCCAGATAGGCTATAAAAAAAGCATTTTTCAGCATGACAGGCATGATGTAATCCAACACTAAGGCTACTTATTTTTTACCACAGCCTCTCGGGAGTTTTTCCAAGGTCTCAGAATCCTCTCCACCCAGAACTGGAGCAGCCCCATGTGCCTTCACCCATAGAAATAAGGAGAGGGATGAGAAATATGGGAAATGTCTGAGAAGCCTGGGAAAAAATGCAGTGACCAGCTGGGGACTCTGAAACTGGTCTTCTGCTTTTGGAAAACTTCTCTCATGATGGCTGCACTGTGGCCTGCAGGTAACCAGCCCATTAATCCTTTAGAAAGCACTCAATCATCTGCCAGTAGCCATTGGGCCAAGTTTTCCAAAAAGCTCAGCTCATCAGTTGCATGTGGAACAGCTTTTGAATACCTGGCTTGAGCTGTGGATGTTGACCATTAAAACTTAGCTTGATATTTTAAACCTGTTCTGCCCAAAAGACTGTTGTGGTTCAACCTGGCAGGCAGCTTAGCACCACCCAGCTGCTCGCCCACCCGCAGTGGGATGGGGGAGAGAACTGAGAACTGGGGAGGGAATAGTGTGAGAGCTCATGGGTTGAGATAAAGGCAGTTTGTTGGTAAAGCAAAAGCTGCACGCCAGCACAGCAAAGCAAGGAACCCATCTGCTGCTACCCCCAGCAGGCAGGTGCTCAGTCACGGCCAGGAGAGCTGGGCTCATCAAGCAGAACTGTTCCTTGGGGAGACAATGTCACCACTCCCAATGTCCCCCCTGTCCTCCTTTACCCCAGTTTTATTGTTCCCCATGCCATGGGATGTCCCTCTGCCATTTGGGCCAGCCATCCTGGCTGTGCCCCCCCAGCCACTTTGCACCCCCAGGGCAGCACAAGGAGCTGGGAAGCCCTGGGCTCCATGCGAGCACCGCTCTGCAACAGCTCAAACCGGTGTGTTGACACCACTGCTTTCATCAGCAGCCCAAACCACAGCATCACACCAGTCTCTACAAGGAAAATTAGCTCTGTCCCAGCCAAAACCAGGACAAACACCTAATCCTGAACCCACCTCCATTTATCTCCCCATGACACCATTCTGACAAAGCTAATTAGTCAGAAACCAAATTTAAGTGATGTATTATTAAAAGGTTACATGTTGAAATTTCTCTTGTGGGCTGCATGCTTAGCCAATGTGTTCTGCAGCACTCATAGTCTTGCCCTTTGTCTAATACCCATGGACATTATCAATTGATATAACTTTCTTACGTATTTTCAGCCTACAATAACAAAACTCTCAAAGGAGAATGTGTTCCCTTTCAAAGCAGAGTGCTTCCTTTGTGACAGCAGGTACATTTTCACGATTATCCATAATTTGCAGCAAACTTATCATTTTCATAAAAACTCAGCAAGAATATAAATGTGCACAGTGCACAAATATAGATGCATCATTATTCAAAATGTTCCCCCTTGCATTTCTCATATGCCTGCCTTGTTCTATTTCCAATTTGCTATTTGTTTTCTCCACCATTTACTTCTTCAGGATATTTCAACACACCACACCAGCTTGAACCCAGAACCTCAAAAACAGCCTAAAAGTGATCAAAAATATTGGAGGAGAAAGTAAAACAGGAAAACAAGAACAAAAACAGGAAATGTTCAGAATTTGACTTTCTGGTGAAAATTCAGGTTTTGTTCTTATTTAATGAAAATACTTTGTAACGTGACTAATTTGAATGAATTTGATATTCAGAGAGCCCAAGCTTGCTTCAAAGGCATTTCAGTGTTTGCTGGCTCTTTGTTGAAAATCTGGGGAAATAAAATCACAAGAACTATTGCAAAGATAGGGATGGAGAACAGAGACTGCTCTATTCCCCCTGAAATAAAATCTTGTGCCCTTCTCCCGCATCTGTCTCTGCCTGTAGTTCTTATGATCTTATCCATAATCCTTATTTTTCCCACTGTTTCTGACTCAACTGACCACCCCAAAATTTCTGTTTCAGGAGAAAGGCAACCGTGGTTAGAAGCAGCAGCTTATGGCAGAAACGTTTGCTGTCTCATTCCGTAACTATTGGTGCCAGAAGCCCATAAAACAGTTCCACACTTTCGTTCCATATTATAAGCAGAAGAGTCAGTTATTTTTAGCTGCATCATTCCTTGTAACTTCAGAGGATGAGAGGAAGAAAAAGACAGAGTTCAAAAGCATCTTGACATCATCCGCTTCTCCGTGCCCACAACAGGGAGGAGCTTGGTCATATCGTAAGATGCTGTGTAGTATCCAATGTACTATGAGTGCGTCCACAGGAACAGCTCACGGTGGTTTTAAAAACAATTTTGCAAAAAATTAACTCCATGTAACTCCTACATGTCTTTGTGCAGCCTCTCCAGCAGTGTGCCCCTACGTGGGGTCGCTAATAAACCCTCTCGGAAGCCCAGCAAGAGGGACTTAGCAGGTCACCTCCTGCCCATTAGGGCTGCATGTGGCAGGGGTGGATTAATATATACAGTTTGGGAAACTTACTTATTGCTTATTATATTTGAGAATGGCCCTGTATAGACTGATCACAGTGGGAAATCTCTGATTTTCTCCTCACTGCATTTATTCCTCTCTTCCTTATTTCTGTTTCAATCCTGTCTCATTTCAAAACAGCAGTAGAAAGAAATTAATTTCATTATTATAATCCACATTAGTAGGTGCTATCTTCAGAAGCAGTCTGGGATATTCAAAAGCAAAGTGCAAAGTGCTAGAGAACAACTCGTTGCTGCCTCTGCTAAGGACCAGACCTGAGACTAGGCAAGGACCTCAGCATCCCAGCGGGTCCCCAGGGCTTGTGCTTTGGCAGGGCAGCAGCCACCCCTGTCTGCTCCCTCTCTGACTGTCAGCACTTGCCTGGAGCTTTCAGAACCAACCTAATGCATCCCCCGATGAAGGTGAGTGTGGTGGTTTACTGCAGCCAGCCAGTCTGGCCCCAGCCCATTGCTCTGGCCACTTGTTTTTCAGAAAATCCCACTGGCAAAGGAGAGATGTGTTTGCTCATGGATAACTTCTCCCAGTTACCATCACCATGGTAACAAAGCAATTCACCAACATTACTAGAATTATCCTTGCAATGGAGAGAGGGCAGTGCCATCAACTTCAAATGAGGGAACGGGGCAGCTGATGAAGACAGCTCTGGAGCATCACTGCGCGGCACCAGAGGCTGCCTCTCACCTCCATTCCCACTCCCATTCCCCCTCCTTTTGCCCCATCGTTGAATCCATCCACACCTGATGTGGGCACCCATTTAGCAATGAGAAGCTGAATAGTGTGGCACAACAACTGCCACCCTTTCTGTGGGAGCCGTGCCCACCACACCACCTGAGAAGTGGCAGCAGGGCCGGGCCCTGCTGGCGGAAAGCAGCCAGGCAGACCGGAGCAGGTAGGGCCCGGCCGCTTTGCCAGTCTGAATGTGAGACGGTTGGAGGAGCTCATCTGGCTTCCGACCCTGACCAGCACTACTGAAATCCAGCTTTATGGGAGCTCTTCCTTGAAAACAAAACAAACCAAAAACAAAAAAGCAAAACACACTCCCCTCACTACCCCAAACCAACCAACAACAACAACAAAAACAGAATGAAAGATGTAAACCATGCGCTTCTACTCACAGAGAAAAAAAAGAAATTGGGATTATATATATATATATACTTATATATATATAATACAAAAAACAGTTAAAGAACATGGAAAATGCATTATGGCACGAATTTGCCAAGAGGCTATACCCATTTTCAGGCTTTTTAGCATTCAGACTCATCACTTTGGGATACACAGGCTGGCTGGACAACAGCTGGCAGGTTATGGGAGCAGCAAGGCCAGGGAGCACGATTTCCCAGACCAGGTGAGGACGTGGCACCACCACAGCCCCTCACCGCTGTACCTGCCGGCTGGCGGCACCGTGCAGCCATGCACCACCTTAGCCAGGTGAACAGGAACGGTACTAGGAACCTGTGTGTGGTACCTTGGAGGCATAGGATGCATTGTCTAGCTCTTAAGAGCCACAGCTCTGGTTCCGTGGGGCCACCAGCGGTTGCCACACACACTGTTCCCTCTGCAGGTCTCTGTAAAGCAGCACCATGTGCAGCCCTGGCATCCGCAGCTGAGCTTCCTCCCGAAGCTGCCTACAGGACCAATTCTGCACCCGGAGCAGTGCTGACAGCAACTCGAAGTCCTGCTTGGTGGTGATCCACACAGCCAGCGGTGGAGAACAAGGTGTCCCCTGAACTCCAAATACTGATAGCTTATGGCTCTGCAGAATTATCAGTGGGGCTCGTTTCAAAGGGCAATCATATAAAACAAGAGGTGTGCCCACAGCAGTTTGACTGTCAATGCCACTAAAAGCTTTAAGCGGCAATTATTTTACAAGGATGCTACATGCAGGGTGGAAAGCACCTGCTCTTTGGTTTATAGACCAAGGGGGTTATAAACAAAGCAAGAGGAACAAACTGGGAAACAAAATGCTATTCGACTTACTGCCCTGTCATATCAAAAATATTTCTGGCTATGTATGAGGACTGCAGGCTAAGAAGTTTAAACTTGTTGCTGCAGACATCTCCTTGCAATGCTTCATCAAATCCCAGCCAGAGATCTCCAGCTGGCAGAGCACTCTCTAGAAGGCTCCAGTGCTCTGGAATGTGTTTGTTCAAAACTGCTGAAATGTGTTAACTTCCCAGGCATTCTGTTTTCTGGAGCACCAGGGGAATGTCTCACAACGGCAGCACCCTCTGTGAGCAAGCATGTGCTCAGCTCCACAGCAGCCTCTGGCTGTGCTGTAAGCATAAAGGGTTCAGCTTAAGAGCTGAAGGTCAGTTAGACCTGAAAAGAACACAAACACCTTTAAAAAAAATCATGTAATTACCTTAAAAAAAAATAGATAAATCATTTATTTACTCTCTGTTCAGCAATACGTTGTTTAACTGTCTTGAAATGCAATTCATAAACCAAGTCCCCCCAAAGTCAACAAATCTCAGTGAGTGCCATGAAGACAATATTAAACTGAACAGCTGGCTGAATTACCCTCTGTAGCAACACATTACAGGAAAAATCATGAGACCTTTAGCTTCAGCAAGGTGACATTAGTATAATAGGAAGCTCTTTTGTTGCATTAACAAATTACAATAATGGTGCCTGGCATTCTTTTAAATAAAATTCACATAACAGCTTTATATATCAATAAATAATAATAAGCATCTTCAAGCATAAGTGGACACATCCCACTTTATTGAAAAGTGATATTAGCTGCCTAATGCAATCCTAATAATATCTCAACTTACAGCTAATCTGCATCAAAAGCAGTCAGTCATACTCGGCCCATGGTGATGATTTCTCTTCTTGTTTTAGAAAAAGGCTTTCTTTTAAGCTTTCCACCCTCATTTTTTTCCTCTTTTCTCTGTTGGTTACATGCAAAGAGTTAGCTTTACACGAGTAAGAGAGTCCCTGGTGTTGGTGCAGAGAGACAGGAGCTGTGCTCCAGCAATGAGGGACACCAGGAGAATCACAGAATCATAGAGGATTCATAGAGGGAGGAAGCTCTGAAGACCTGAATTTGACAAGCTGAGTGTCAGTAACTTTTGGCAAAGGTGTCCTCATCTTACCTGTTTCAGAAGATGAAACATTTCTCTCATATGAGAGAAAAAGCAATAGTTCTTCCTGCAGTCCTCAAGGACAAATACCTCAAGCCCCAGCAGACTTAGGCTACAGGAGGGACAAGGTGAACCGCTGACTTTACAGCTGCTGCACTTCCACCCACCACATTTAAGGACCACAGGGCTGCCCAGCCTCCATGGCTCATTCACTTGTTGGCTCTTCTGCCAACACTGCCAGGTGTGACGCAGCTTTTGATGTCCCCAGCTCGTTTCAGCGATGCCCGCTGACCAGCTGGCAGGAGATACGGGGGGGTTTCAGACACCGCTGGCCCAGGAGCAGTTTCATACTCCATTACCAACGTCCTCTGCTCTGTGCTTACAGTGCCATGGTAGGATTATGTTACCCACCTAAGAACAGCTATCCCAAACCAGTCTCCAGAAGCTGTCCATAAACTGAGTAGAGCATTTAGCTGAAAAAGAGGTGTTTCAGCAACAGGTTTATTCTACCTTAGTAGAGCGAATAAAATATAGCATTTCTGCTAAGTAAGTTTTCTGGGCTTTTTAATCAGTACCTTAAAATAGGCAACAATGTTGTTCAATTTTTTTTTTTTTTTTTTTTTTTTTTTTTTTTTTTTTGGAAAGGCTGTAATCAGCCTTATTTAAATTGGTTTGGTCTTTTGCCTCATGGCATCACCTCAGAACTTCTGTAATGTGCAAGGATGATTTTATGAGAGATGTACGGGCAGACACCTTGGATTCTTTCAGTTTTCATTAATTTGATTCCTTCCAGGCAAGAAGGGGCTGTAATAATGTGATAAAATGAGGGAAGTGGTGACATTTAATATCATAAAAGAGCACAGAGGGGGGTTCGGTGTTTTTAAGTGTCACTAGCACATTTTTCAGAGACAGCCCAGCCCTAGGAATCAGAGCACTGAAATAATTTAATCCTTGCCTGATAAAAAGAATCTCTAGAAATAATTCATTCCTTGTCTTATTGCATATAGGCTAATTTGGGAGCTCATTATTTATTTGGCAAGTATTTAGCATAACAAATCAATTTCTAGTGACATCTCAGATGAAGTAATTTAAACTGAAAGTCAAAAGAAGATGAGAAAAGGAAGATAAAAACTTTGTTAGTTCATAAGCAGACAGTTTGGGTCCTGGTGTGCTATCCAGTGCCTGCAGCAGAAAGGACGGGGGGCCGGGACCTTGTGTGTCCCCCTGCTCCTCCTCAGCCCCGTAGCAGGACAGAGGGAACAAGCCCGGGGTACCAGCAAGCCAGCCCCAAGGCCAGGTACAGCAGTGAGGCATTACGTGCCTCAAGCTGTACATCCCCCTAGGAAGAAAATCCTGTTAGCTCCCACTTAGGCACCATCTCTTTTTGCCTACTGCCACCAACACCCAAGACTGAGCCATCTGAACACGCTGCCCAAGGGAGAATATTTGCCTCAGAGCAAGGCACGTGTCCTCCAGGCACACCATTTCACAGCTCTTTTCCTGCTTCTGGCGGGAGAAGTCAGACTACTGAAAGCAGTCTTCTGCATGCATAAAGTTGTTTTAAGGAAGTTTTAGTGGAGACTGAAGGATCTGCAGTAGGTGACATTCAGATATCTTCTGAACTTGGTTCAGCAGTACAGGAGAGGGGTGGTTTCTTAAGTGCAGACCCCAGCAGTTTTTCATGTAAGCTTGCACAGAACCACGTCAAGGGTGGCAAGAAGATGGACTGGGGACATCCCTGAATGGAGCAGCAACAGATTCAAGTTTCATTGTTTGCTGCTGCTGTCAGCACAAAAGAGATCGTGAACCTATGGTACTGGGGAAGGAGAGAGAGAGATAGAGCTGGGAGAGAAAGAGGAGACGAGATTGTACATCTGCTTCTGTGTTCTTCATTGCTAACAGCCCCGAGCAGCTGCAAGCAGGCAATACCAGAGCACATGGAAGCATAAATTCCCCGTCTGTGCTTGCACACGCCTAGCTCAGTGTGCAGGGAAGGGCTCAGATCCTTGGCCAAAGAACCACATCAGAGCAGACCAACTCACCAGCCCACCCTGCTGTGCTGCTACAGACAGGAGTGAGCCACAGGTTTTTTGCCCAGTTACAGGCAATTCACTGAAAGTCAGGTTTTTGCAGGGATCAGTGCCATTTGGATTTGCATTGTATTGGCAAAATGAGAGAAAATGTTTTAAACTAAAACTTTTCATGTCAATGTTATCTAACAGAAACTTCTTCCATTTTGTTTTGGGTTGATATTTTCAAATTAAAAAGAGGAAGACTCCAAAATAATAATAATAAAATCTTTTAGAGAACACAGAACACTTTGGGGGTGACAAGAAGTGCTTTTCAGAAGCATTCAGAAGCAGGTATTTACCTTTTAATGACAACAGACCATTTTCTGGTTTTCTTTGACCCAAAACCTTTTTTCTCTGTTTGACCACCAAAATGGAAGAAGAAAACACCTGCAGCCATCTAGCTTTAGACACATCTGGGAATTCACAGACAACTGCAAAGTGCCTTTTGCCCAAAGATGCTTACAGGACAATACTCCCAGAGAGCAAAGATCACAGAACAGGTCTTCGTGCAACCCAGCTCCCTGCTGCCAGACATGCTTTGCACCACCTGGTCACAGATGAAAAAAAGTGGAAATTTTCAGTTGTGGAAAATGTTTGCATGGATTTCTCTGTCCTGCTTGCAACCTCGCATGTTGGCAGAGAGCTACAGCTGCCATTCCCCAGTTCAGTAGCCTGTTACATTATTTAAAGAAATGCAAATTCTGCAACCATCAGGCAGACCACCGAAACCTGATGTCAACACCACCCCACACAGAAGTGATGGAAGGAAGCAGAAGTGCTGCTCTCTTTATGACAACGAATAATTTGTGGGTCCAACTGAAGTGAAGGACTAAATTGGTCATTGATCTAATTAGGTGGTGAGCCCTAAACTTAACTGCTATAATCAGAATATACTTTCTGTTAGATTTCCTATGAAAACTTCAAAGGTGGGTTCACTTGGAGAGGATCTGTTGCTTCCTCAGTAAAATAGAGCCGCACTTGCTGTCTTACTGAAACACCCCAAGAGATCTCAGTTGTATTTTATTTCCACAGATGTATTTTCTTTCTTGCAAGGCCTCAGAGTGATCAGGATATTCAGACTATGCCAGGGAGACACAAATGGTCTCACCCAAGTCTCTGTGTGAAGGACAGCTAAAACCAACTCTGAGATGGGACCAGATCTCAGTGTGAACCTCTCTGAATTTGGATTAGCTTGGATCCTGTGTCACAAATGGCTTCTGGCCCTTGTCTTCTCTGATTAAATTGCTCCTCCTGCTTAAACATCCTCTCCACTTGCCATGAACCCCATGTGCACACTAACCCCATCGTGCCTTGATTCCCAGCACAGTTTGGGAACCTTGGGAATCCTTAGATCGGTTTTCACCAGATGCCTCAGTGACTACAGTGTCATGTTCCCCAAAAGCAAGACCCCCCACCGCCAGCAACCCATGGGATTAAACTCCTTAGGGCAGGTGCTGCGGTCACCGCTGCCAGCAGGGACACCTTTGGGTCCTGCAGGACAGCGACGGGTATGGGGGGAGCAACGTGTGTGCATGCACACAAATGCTGTGTGTTCTTGCCTTCTCATATTTGCACCCAGTTGTTAATTAACAGCCATAGAAGCTCTGCAAACATTTAAACAGGCTTTAAATAGCCATGAAAACACAACCGCAATGTAAAGCGTGCCCACCTAATTAATGCAATTAAAGTATCAACCTCTGGGCCTGCACAGAGGATCGCTGCAGCTCCCCCCGAGCCCCGACCTGCCCTGTGCATTAAGCAGTTTTAGCAGTCCTGATGACAGGTTTCCCAAGGGATGGCTCAGCAGTGGCAGCAAGCCCGGGCTGCTGGCTGGGCAGCCCGAGGAGGTGGAGGCCCTTTGCTTTGTTGGAGACACCAGCAGGCACAGCTCAAAGGCAGGGATATGCCTCCTGCACCTGCTCCCATGTGCTGCCCACCTCCTCTCTCTCCTCCAGATGCTGGCACCTTCCTCCACCTCGCCTGCTCCCTCACCACAAGCTGGGGACCACACGCTCCTGTCCTCCTCGGGAGGGATTCAGGGCTTCTGTCCCAGGGCATCAAAACCCTGAAACCCTGGAAAAACCATCAGGGTAGCTTAGTGTTCAGGTGATCTCTTTTTAAATGGGGATGGCTTATGGTTGCCTCTGATTTCTGCATCAGCACTGTATGTGGAGGACCAAACTCAAGATTTTTCCAGGAAATCCAGGGCAAAGAAATACCCTGTGCTTCTTTAAAAAAGTCAGACCAGAGAACACACAAACAGGGCTGGAGAAGCATGCCCAACCTTATGCATTGTGAGAAAACCATGTAATGACTACATGCAATGACCCAGGCTCTCCTTTTTGAAGGCAAAATCAAGGAATAGAAACAAATACAGTGCTTTGTTTGACTATGCCCTTGAGAGAGATTTCTCTGTATTGCCATTGAGCCAGTTACACTATCAGCTGCAATAAAAGCTTTTCCAGCAGTAAATACCCCTGTTCTGGAACAGCTAACCCAGATGCTCCCTTATATCAACTATCTTCTTTAGTCAGCCAAGACCACTTCATATGAGGTTGCTAAGTATCCCCTAACAAGAAAAACTTGTGCTCATTACTAACTTGGATTAGGTTTAGTTTTAACTACTTCAGGTGAAATAAATTTGACCCTAAATCTCATTGTTAGTCACCTGGATTATCCAATTCCCCCCAGCTCTGCAGACAAATCGATCACCCGAAAACCCACATAACCTCCAACAGGCATATGTAAGGAGATCTAGGGAGCCACTCCTGTGTCATTATCTCTTTGGAATTAAACAGCCCTCCACCAATAATACTTCTGAGAGCTCTATCTCTTTGTTAAGACCTATGTTATTTTCTTATTCGTGTTCATCTAAATTCAGAACACGAACTCCTGCCTTCGCCCACCCTCTCTTTGCCAATCCCTGGGACAAAGTCCTGCACAGGAGCAGAGCCAGGAGCTCTCCCAGGACTCTGTCCTCCACCTATGACGGATTTACAATAAAAGCAAATGTCTATCAAAGTCCTGCAGATCGGCTCTTGTGTGCAGGGATCCCAAATCTCCTGACAAAGCCAAAAAACAATGCTGAAATATTGTTTTCCAATGCCAGAAGTTCACATTTTTTGCATGCAACACTTGTTAACCCCAAAACGTGCATTCCAGCTTTCTTCTGGCTTGGGTTGCCCAGGGGAAGGCTCTTACAGGATCTGTGCTCAGTCCGAGCTGATTTCAGGCCTAAAAATTACAAGATTACCATGTTGTATTTCCTGATTTATTCATTTAATTTTCACTCTGTGTGTCATTCCTCTACTGCCTTGCAGAGAGAGCTGGGTCTGTTCAGCCTGGAGAAATGAAAGCGAGGGGGGATCTCACTGCTGCCCACAGCTGCCTGATGGGGGGTGCAGAGAAGACGGAGCCAGACTCTCTTCTAAGATGTGCTCAGGCACAAGCTGAAACAAGGAAAACTGCAGTCTGATATAAAGGGAAAAAATCACCATGCAGATGGTCAAACAGTGAAACAAGGGCCCTGACAAACTGTGGGATCTACATCCTTAGAGATATTCAAAACTCATCTGGACAAGACCCTGAGCAACCTGATCTAGTTGGCCCTGATGGGTCATTGGAATGTGCTTGGACTACAGACCTCCTGAAGTCCCTTCCTACCCACTTTATTTTGTGTTTCCATGCATTTTGTGATTCTGTAAGGAGCCAAACAACCCCCACTTTGAGACCTTGTCCTTAAGCCTCCAGATAATGTTCATTACAGCAGCTGATTGGCTTGCGGATTGAGCTGATTGATACAGCTGACATCAGCATCTGAACATCTGATTTGGAGCAGAAGGCTGAGAGCAGGACTGTGTGTGGAGACACACCAGAGCTCTTATTTCACACAGGCAGACTCCAGTGGCATTATCTGTCACATCGCTTTGGTCGCCTGTGGTGTCAGGGCTTGCAGAAGAAGCAAGGCTCTAAAGACAAAAACAGGAGGCTCAGCTCTACACTCGGTATCCTGTGTGTATAGGGTAATTAACCACACCAGATATTAGTAATTAAGAATAACTATCATATGTCTTCTGGTAGATAAGTATGCATGCTCTCTGGGTCTCATTATGCCTCCCCTACGTTGTGGTAAGTACACTGCCATTAACAGCATTACTTCAGACACAGTCCAAGTCTTCCCAAAGTGACAGGCAAGCAGGTTTTCCATGGGTTTCCATCTTCCTCGTGGTAAATCACTTACATCCCTTACGGGAATGGATTTAGCAGCACAAATGTGCCTTACCCCAGGGCCTGTCCCCATTTCTGTCTTTGCAGCTCAGAGCACTGGATAATCATGGTTGGCTGTGGTAAATGTGCCACTACAAATGTCAGTGCTGGGACCACGAGGATAATCCCATGCCAGTCAAGCTTAATTAGGTAAAAGAGCAACATGCAGAGGGTTATTTCATTACATCTTTAGTTGTTTGTGTGATTAATAACGTAAACTGACACCTCATTAGCTTCTGAAGAGGGAGAGGATAGGTGCAGGAGTCTATCTATTAATGGGAGATAAAAAGGAGCAGTATCATTTCAAAAGGCAGCAGTATTTATCACAATCCATTTGAAGTTGAAATATCTGAAACGCACGATGTTGTTCTATAAAACTACAAATGAGTATTCTTGCAACTGTAAAACACATCAGGGTCTTCGTGCTGCCTTTAATTTGTCAGTTCACCTTCAAGAATTTAATGAACTTGCCTAGGTTACAAAATGTTTTATTCAAGATGAAGGCTGATATTATCATTTAAGATATAAATCCTAAGTTAATAGAAGCTGAAGTTGATAAAATAGCAATTAATCCACATTGAGAGTAAAAAAAAATTAACAAACTGTTATTCAAATATTTATAGCAGGAAAGTTCTGTTACTTGCTCATTGATACAGTTTTGAAGACTGACTTTGAAAGTACAAAACCTGGCTTTCTGTCAAGCGGAGTGCTCTCCCATATGGAGCTGCCTGGCATTTACTGCAACAGAAACAGCCCCAGCAACAGCAACACCCACTTCCAGAGGGGACTCTGGGACCATTCATTTCTAATCTTCCCAATTTTCCTCTTGCTGTTTGCTGTCCTGAAAGTTTAACCTCTTTTTCATTATAAATGGAGATCTGGGATGGGGGGGGGGGGGGGGG